>NC_089746.1:24044147-24046647 GCF_040412425.1 Macrobrachium rosenbergii
GCAAGCCTATGATTTGATTATCCTAACTAATGAAAAATTTTCATTTTTTCTCTTGCATGAAGTCATGATGACAGGAAATTACCCGTGACTCTTGACTCTATAGCTATAAAAAATAAGAACAATTACATGAAAAGTACTTTCATAGCATCAGATCTATACACGGGTCACTTTACTTGACATCCGCCATTTTGTTCAGTCATACTTGCATTCCTAAGTACCTTCAATCAATCCAGGTCCATTCTCCCTCATTCCACATTCCGTCAGTCTATCAATTTTCAAGAGATGGCCCTTTTAACCATCGATCTGTTTTCATTCACTTTGTATATCCAAGAACACTTCATTACACTTTGGCTGGTATTTGCATGTATGATGGCTTTTCACTGCTAGTACATATGTGTATGTATATAAAGTAAACATATACTCTATATATATACACATAATTTATATATATAATATACAGTATATATATATATATATAATATATATATATATATATTATATATATATATATATAATATACAGTATATATATATGTGTATATATAATATATATATATATATATATATATATATATATAATATACAGTTTATATATATATATATATATATATATATATATATATATATATATATATATATATATATATATGCATATATTTATTATCTTTCAGTTTCTTCTCTACATGCCTCTCCACATGTACCGCTTATTTCAAAGCACATGGGTTCTTTGCTTCCATTCATCTGCTGAAAACTTCACAATACTCGAATTTTTCTTTCACTATTTTTAGAATTTCTTTATCATCTCTATTCTGCTTTTGTATGTTACTCTTTTCTGCTTTTCCCTTGTGAGTCAGGTAATTCTAATCTCTTCAATCCGTACACTCTCAGGTCCATCAAGAAAAAACGATTCACGATTCACATAAACCGACCATCATCTTACGAACTGCCCCTATCCCTCCATTTCTTAGGTAATGAGACATTTCCTTAAAATTCCTTAAAATGGCCGTCATTTTTGACAGGCTTATCGAAGGTCTGGTAAAATGGATACAATGCATAATACACATTACTCGTTTATCATTTTTGTGAAGGCTTTCATTATAGGGGACTCTATTCCAAAAAAAAAGGAAAAGTAATTGCTTCACTTTGTACGATGCCGCCACAAAACACCTTCGATTTTGCATGATTATTACATCTAAAATTTGGTTTTTAATGGAAATGATTGCTCATTAATCAATATAATTTAGTAAATGTCCGCATGCGGCAGGGCTTCGGGAGTCAGATTTAGACCGAATTTTAACATCTCTATCGTAGCCTTAAAGGACTCAAATGTGAGGAGACATCGAAGACCCACTTCTTTGTTTACGATTATATTTCTTTCATGACACGACTTCAAAGGCACAATGCCACCATCAAATGAAAGGCCTACCACAGGCATAGTCACGAACGCCCCTGAAGGAAAATAACCCTTGAAATCATCCACAGAAATAGCCACAGTGCCATTTTAGAAACAAATACCGATGCAACAGCTCCTATGGCAGGTTCCATCAACCCTTAGGGGAAGACTTAACTCCCTCATATCCTCATAGGGCTTGCTTTTCAAGGGATGCATATGTGAAATAGTAAACCAATGATGAATTCTTCCACTTTGTACAGAATTAAAGACATTGGTAGTCATCCCGGCACTGATAAATAGTTTTTAATTTTAAATCTCGGCAAAAGTCGGTGAAGCTCCCGTTTTCGCTTTAATTTTGAAGCCTCCCTTAACCCAGATCTGGGTTTTTTCGTCACCATAACCAAACCAGTCGACCAGAGAGCAGTCTTACACGCAGTCATCTTGCTTGACTGCTCGACAATTCATTTTTTCCCACCACTTGCTATATGTGGTCAAACACGTGAGTAGATGCACGTGTGAACACATGAGGAATTTCCACTCCACGTGCCTAGTCGATGCAAGCTGATTCAAGGTGAGAGGACGTGTTGCCTGGCCAAGTGTAGACAGGTCTTGTCTTAGGCGTTGGTCTCTTTTGGGTTTGTGGTAATGAGCATGGAAGGAGGCTGCTTCCACCGTGCCACTGTTATTACAAATGGTCAAAGGGACTCTTGCGCTCATAGCATCGGGCAGTCTATGTCTGGGGAATATCATTATTCCTCTCTAGAGCCAACTTTGCGAGGAAATCTGGAGAACCTGGTGTCGGAGTTTGTTACTACGTACACCCATAGTTCACTGGTGAATGTGGATAGCTGGTAGGTGGCAAGATTATTTATGTGGAATATGCAGTTGTGGAAATACGACGATGTTGGGTTTTGGCACGGCGGTGGTCCTGTGGTGACAGGGGTGAATCTTCGTAGTCTTAGTTCTCGTCAGTTCCAACCTGATTCGAATTTGGTAGGCGGATCTACTGGAACACTTACTGAAGAATGGGTCTTTAGGTTAACCCGTCCGTGAAATAAGATTTCCAGTGTCCTCCCGATAAGTTCATATTCTCAGTTTTACTAACGAT
>NC_089746.1:24049147-24056647 GCF_040412425.1 Macrobrachium rosenbergii
ATATATATATATATATATATATATATATATATATATATATATATATATATATATATATAACACAGATACTAATCCACTAACATCTAATTCACCATATCTCAGAAATAACTTACACCAATCCTGGATATACGTTACTCCCGAGGTATATTGAACTGTACTGTATATTAAACGGTATGTGTGGCTTCATATTTGTGAATATGAAAAAACCTCACAGTATGTGACAAAAATTCAAACACAAGGTGTTAAAGGAGGTGTGTATAGTGTATGTGTTAACAGAGGCGGCTCCAAAGACAGCACTTCTGCTTTCGTTATTGTTGCTAAGCTAATCCCAAGCCTTTCTCTGAACGCCACGGTCGGGTCAACACAGGTAAAACTCGCCCCCAAAAAAGTTCTGCAATACTCTTCCAGTAATTTTAGTTCACTAAACAGTGCCTTATTCTTTCGTTATTCAAATGAAAAATTTTTTTATTGTAATATCATTGTAATCATATGTTATTATTAAATATGCAAATGGCAAAAAGTATGTTATTTCAAGAAAGAAGTACGATACATTTTGAAAAATTCACTCAAGATCGCTAGGAAGAAGAGTCAAGGGGCAAAATAGAGTTTGAATCCAAAAGTTAAGCCTAGTTACTAGAAGAGTCAAGGGGCAAACTAGAGTTTGAATCCAGAAGTTAAGCCTAGTTACTAACACGTAATATCAACGGATTGTTGGCGGAATCGCACGAGGTGAAAAATAAATATAGGCCTCTATTGTCGAAAACACTAAGAAACGAAGAAAGGGTTTCTATAACCCCGTCACTTATTTATAACGTCACGCATGGAAGGCGAAAAGGCACGGATAAAATGTTTGTTATTACTGATAAATCAATAATTTCTATACAATGTATATCGAAATATTATCATTCTGAGACCTGATGTAGTTGATGTACAGAATTCTTCCTCCTTAATTTACTGTCTCAGATACGGTTTGTTAACGTCGCCTGAAATTCTATCGGCATTTGTGACGTTTCGGAGTGAGAAACCACGTTTGATAAAATGCATTTCGTTAAGCAACTATAAAGCTTCCTTTACATGTCTAAAATAGAAAAACTTGATGGCATAGACAATATCCTACTGGCCTACCCAGTGCAAAAAATTCTTAATGACTAAGAAAATACATGTTTACAAGCCGAGACTTGTTGACTCAACCGGTAGCCTATAGGCCTAATGACTACTGAGCATTTTTAATGAAGAGCAAAAATTTTGTCGTGATATTATGTGACCTACATTAGATTAGTGATTCTCTGCTTTCGAAATTGAAATCGCCACTGCTATTATGTGCCCTAATGATAAACTGAAATTATAACAGAGAAAGCATATTATCTACTGCTACCAACACTTTTCACTGACTATAGCAGTAAATCGTGGGCTAATAAAATTCAGTATGCTTTCCTTACCTGTGAAACGTTATTCCATCTCCTCTTGAAGAAGTCTTGCTCCCATGCCTACGATTATAAGCCGCACAATGCACCATTATGAAGATAATGAATTAAAAAAAAAATCACAGGACACACTAAGTACCTATCAACTTTCGCGGTTACCCGAGGCTACACGGCTCTGCCACTGCAAGTAGCTCCGCCCTGGTGGCAGCCTACCAAACTATGTATACTGAGACCATTGATTTACAAAGATGGAAAACAGGCTAACAAGCAGAATTTCATGTCTAACTGACGATATTAACTAATAAAAGGCTAATGTGTCGATAAACGGCATTGCTTGGTAACTTAGCATCAACAAAACAAACTTATATAGACGGATAAGACGAAAGAAACTAAATGTGAATATGTTGCATAGGAGACCCTGTTTCATTAGGATTAGTGTTCTCCAAGATCAGCGAATCATAGGCGATCAAGAGGGATGCACAGTCCATTCACAAACAAACTGCTGAGAGAGAGAGAGAGAGAGAGAGTTTGACGAGTTGTCCATCTACCTTAGACCTACAATAGTGTAGGTTATTTGGACAACTGAAAATACATGATTATTTTGTATCAAGTGTTTATTTGACCTAAAGACCCAGGACGAATAAAGTTAAATGATTTACAAAATACGCAAAAAATAAATCATTCACTATAATGTATTTCAAGAAATGAAACTTTTCTTGAAATAGCATTATTGAACAATTGACGTGAAGTACAATAATTGTAATGTTACAAAGGCTATTAGTATACATTCATACGCCTAATTTTACAAATGTCCCCTAGAAAAAAATAGTAATACCTACAAGTACTGATATTCGTGTAAGGGTGATAGAGACATCCTTCAATCAGTAACATATTGCTACAGTAAAGAACAGAGGGGAAATTCTTTAGATACCAACCATAATAATCATTATGCAATGGTGGCTTCATGCGCTAAGCAGAAAGTTGTCAAAAAGCACTTTTGTAAGCTGCTGTCAGAAAGATTTTGGAGTGCTGCAGAACCTTTTTTGGGTGAGTTTGGAATATATTTATATATAAAGACTCCTGGGGAAGTGGTTATCTAAACGAGATTTATCCAAATATAGGGTAAGGTTTTCTTTTGATAATCATTTTTAAATTATTATTACTGGATTTGTTCTCTTGCTCAGAAGCTTCCGGTGATGAACGATGACAAGAACAGCATTATCGAGAAAAATCTTAACGATGATGCAAAATAAACTATCAATGATCTTGTCATCATTGATAGCAGTGGCATCGTTAATAATAATGATAATAATAATAATGTTAATGTGTAACGAGTCTACAAGACAAGGATGGCAGTCTAACAAAGATCTGTCTGTGAAAGTACAGTTCCACATTTTTATCGGATTGTGAAAGTACAGTTCCACATTCTTATCAGGTTGTAAAAATACAGTTCCACATTTTTTTTCAGGCTGTATAACTAGAAAAATGTTAGCGTTATATACTGAAAGGTTTTCTTTAAGACTGAAGCATTTCAAGAAACTACCTAAGATGAAATGGAGAGTTCCTGATTTTTCTTCCTGGAGATATCACTGCTTCAAATAGTAATTCAGAGCACTGTTACAACTATATCAGCTCACCTATCATTGGAGACAGAAAAATGATCACCTTTTACCAGAAAGCATGTAAAATTACATATTTAGCCCTCACTTCTCTCTCTCTCTCTCTCTCTCTCTCTCTCTCTCTCTCTCTCTCTCTCTCTCTCTCTCTCTGTCTTACAATGAATCACCTAATTCTTACTTGCCAACTACTGGTATATATGAATGAGTGTTTTAATTATACTTACGGTAAGAGTCTAACGTTCTTTTATGGTATATCCCATCGCCTGACAGTGAATCATTAAACCCATGTTGTAAATATATCTTTAACTTTTCAAATTCAAGCATAAAAAAGTACGTTCTGAAAAAGTAGCTAACATTAACAAGTTTTCTTAAATTTCTAATAAAGGAAAATTCTCATTTGTTCTTGTAAAATTTAGATAAACGTAGTTTTCAACACTCTTTACCTTTAGTAATACTACAGTAGCAGCATATCTCGGAGAGGGTAACGAATGATATAAACGAGCATCTCTTTCTCCTCAGGAGTGATGCAACAGTCAACAGAAGACCGTCTGAGAAAAACCTGGCAAGTGCTGGTGGTTATGTCAGCCACTGCCCTGTTAATCTACCAGGTCAGCCTCAATGTCAGAATCTTCCTGGCAAAACCAACCATCTTGAAAGTTTCACTTGAGCCGATGGCAATGGTTCAGCTTCCTCCTGTCTCAATCTGCCCTTACCCTCCTTTTAGGCCGGATTTACTGAAAGATCTAGGGGTAAACATTTCTGGTAATTACATGGAAGTTGACGAGAGTCTATCATCTTTGAACAATCTGGCACCAGATGTGAAGGTTTCTCGGTTATGGACTGACGGGGGTTGGGCTTTAGGACAAGTCATAGAAAGCGTTACCATCATGAAGAAAACTGAGTATTATAACCCGTCACTAACCAAGTCTCCCATCTGGCGCCGATCATTTTCTCCTTTGGGCCCATGTTATACATTTTTCCCTCCCGTGAATGTGACTGAAGTTGGTATAAACCTAAGAGAGACTCCAGATATAAAACCATGTAGCTGGACTGATGACTATGGTGAGACACGGACATACAACCCCGCATCTACAAGCTGCCGGATTCCGCCACAATTCTGCAACTCTACTTGCGGCTTTGAAAACTATATCCACTTCAACTTGAAAGCTCATGATTACGCGCATGTATTTTACCACTACTCTCCTTCATTATTCATTCCAGATTACGAGACCGTTGAAGCTACAGTTCTTCTTTCCAGGCAGTTGTTTGATGGAAATTATAAAATGGTTACTATGCAAAAGGAGCCTAATCCTGTGTCAATGGCTCAGTTAGTTGAAAAGCATCAAGTCAGAGTGCCCTGTATTTCTGATAGATCGTACAGTTTTGAAGAGTGCTACCAAAAAGAACTGCAGGTACGTGTCTTTGAGAAATTTAGATGCTTCCCTGTAACTTACCAAACATTTCTTGAACCTGTGAATATGACTTGTAGTTCTCCAAACCTGATTAAGAACATTTCAGTATTATATGAATCTAACCAGCAATTTTGTCCTGAAAAGTGTCACAATAAACTTTGGCTCCATGAGGTGAAAAATTTGTTTATAACAAGCTTTGCTGTCTTCTTATCTTCTGCTTCGAATGAACTAAGGAAAGAAGAGGAGGTGGAAACATACCCATTGTCTCAGTTAATTTCAGATGCCGGGGGAAGCTTAGGATTATTTCTCAGCATTTCTGTTTTCTTTGGATGGAAGCTCATTGTACATTGCCTAGAACATGTTTCCCGAATCATGAAATGCAATGGGATAAGTCCTTTTCACTTCAGATGTCTGATGGAATATGCTGGCATAATTGCTCTGTTTGTTGCTACTAGCACCCACTGCTTAATAGTACTCCAAAGTTACTTCTCTCAACCCAAATTAACTTTAGTGTCTTTGAGACCCCAGTCAGCAGAACATTCGGAGCACATTCAAGACATACTTGCTCGGAGATTAGCTAGCAGGGCCTTAGGATGTCAGCAAAACGAGACTCTTTATCATGACCGTCTGACACAGTGTCTCTTGTTAAGAGCCGTCAGAGAATTTGATAGCATATCTCCATTCATCAGCGTGGATGATTTGCCCTACTGTGAAGAAGAAACCGGTTCTCTTCTGTCACATGGATACATTGTCCCGTCGGATTTACTAATAGCAACAACATTGCCCCGCAGAGTGAGACACTGTCATAAGATACTTGGAAATAGTAAAATTCCTCACGATATTGACAACGACACCAGTCACCATTATTATCAAATGAGCGTTGATAACTCTTATTTCTCAATGGATCTTCTTCAGCTGTCATGTAGTCTTGGAGGAGTGTGTGGTCTGTACCTAGGGTGTAGCATAATTCAGGGCATCGACTTCTTGGTCAATAATTTTAAAAAGAAAAACATATGCATAAATCTTAAAGGTTATTTCACATGTATGCTCTACTTGAAATTTACCATATTTGTATTTGGTCTGTTTCTCACAGCATGGTTGGCAGTAAGATTCTACTTCTTTCGTGCGTTCAGTGCCTCTGTAATGTCTGAATCTGGCAAATTTTTAAAACCAACATTAGCAATAACAGTTTGCCGATGGCCTCCTCTTGACATTAATTATTTAGTGGAAAATGAGGGTCTTAATATATCGGAGACATATTTAAAAACTTTGCCTATCAATGACCGACTTTCCAGAGTAGTCGAGATTTTAGATAACTTGAATGGGACCTTGGAAAACTCTGTGGAGGGCCTTTGGAACAAAGGTGCCTGGAATCTACCAGATGTCATAGGAGTCTCTACTGATGGCGAATCATTTTTCAGTGACTGTGCTGAAGGAGAAATGTATTGTAAGGACATATGGCAATCTATCTCGACAGTGATGAATAAGTGTTATTTCATGAAAACCACAAACCTAAACGTAAGTTCCTCAAAGATTGTCCTAACATTTCCGAAGGCTGTAGAAAATAAAGTGGTCTTCGGAGGTACACCGCAAATATACTTTGCTATTACTCCATATGGCATGCCTCCACTTCCATCAGAAATGATCCCGAAAAAACCCTACGAGAGAATTATTGTTACTATGCATTCTGCTCTGTACAAACCTCTTCATGTTGATAATGATTATCAAACCCAACAACCTTCTTACAGAGGATGCGTATATGAATGCCTTCGCAATACTTTCCTGAAATCCTATAGCTGTCGTCTACCTTACATGAAACGCCTTTCCCGTGTCAATCCCTGTAACTACACACAGTACCAAAGCATTCCAAAATACTACAAAGGCCTGGAAGGTGTGGGCAATGTATGGAATGACCTGGACAGCCAGGAATCCCTTCTAAAAACTAGTCGCTACTGGAGAGATTGCTACATCTCTTGCAGGCGTCACCGTCGTATGTTCTTCGAGCTGTCGGTCGAGAGTTTTCCCGATCGGTTCCCCAACATTGAGGTTCACCTGAAGCCTGAAGAGCTGGTCACAGTGGCAGAGGTCGAGACGCAGACAGTGCCCCAGCTCATCAGTGATATCGGTGGGATTGCCGGGGTCACCATTGGCTTCTCAATGCTCCTGTTGCTGAAGATTGTAATGCCAAAGAACACAAATGACAAAGAAAATCCTGAGAAATAGGTAAGAAACATATTTTATGAACATTATACCATTTGCCTCATTTATCAGGTATTTCATATGCTTATGAACCACGTTATATGAGATGCACTTTGTTGGTACATTAGTCCTATGTGTAATGTATCAATGATAATCATTAGATGTATCCTGACAAATTGGCCTGAAATATTTTCGACCAGTTATACGATTTATTGATTGTAACTTTAATAATCGCCTTTGGTGCTTATATCATTATTAAAACGATGACATAATTTAGTTTTGTTTTGTGAATCTCTCCTCTTTGAGCAAGTGTAAGTTACCCCTAAGGAAAAGTGTTACAGTTGACTTACTGGCAGTGTATAAAGGGGCTTTGTGAAAGCGTGAACTATTTTAAAGCTTTGTGTGTGCAATGGAAAGAATACTGGTATGATTAAGACCGTACGTTTAGAACAGCCCACCCCAAAAATAAAAATAGAAAATCACATAAGGGATATGTGGAGTTTTTCTTTCTGTAAAGGTGTCAGTCTACTTCTTGGAAGGTAGATCTTCTAGTACTACAACAAAGATGCCCAATCCATACATCCCTTTATGAACAACTGTTCAGGTAAATATGATAAATTGTTCTAAAAACGAAAAATTCTTTGAAGCGGTTGTGAGTGACAGACTGTATTTCGTCAGTGATAAGGAGAAATCTAGTCTTCAAAGCCAACAACTATGCATAATTACAGGTAAGTCTGAATACATACACAATGTCTAGGAAATGTGATAAAATCTACTCTACGCTACCCTTACCTTACCTGACCTACCCTGACCTTGAAAACTACGCAAAATTGCTGATAATTTTGA
>NC_089746.1:24059147-24081647 GCF_040412425.1 Macrobrachium rosenbergii
CACGGCTGACTGGGCACTGGGCCAAGCCGCAGCCACGGGCGTGTATGGCAACAACAACAACGTGTTGAAACCGTTCGTTGCACCGACACCATCCTCTTCTTGCTGGGAGGTTGCAAGGGCAACCATCCACTGGTCCCGTTTGCCCTATTCAACTATTTTGCACGATCCTTGAAGGATAAGACCCAACTCGGCCTCTGATATTTTCACTGAAGCCAAAGAAATAAAAAAAAAATCTCTTTGTGTATCAGAGTCTTTGGTTGTTAATCTGGTCTAGTTCATGCGCGAAGTTCAAGGCAAATGTTTCACCTTGGGTAATGGAACTAGTTATCTTCTGTGCATTAAAAATAAAAAAATAGATTCGGTGCCTACGCAATTTAGTTTTTATAATTTATTCGGTGACATTTTGTTTATTGTAGAGATTGATTTCACTGATGACGTCTGCTCCATGATGTGATTCATACCCTTACGTGCGTCGTGACTTTTTTTTCTTTATTCCTAAGGCGGTTTCTTGCTTTGTTCTATTTCTGTTTTTGCGTTAATGGTTTTTTTTCTTTGTAATATAATCATAAATATTTTTTCAAGGCCACGTTCTTCTGATGGATCCTTCGGTTGTAGTCTAACTTTTCAGTTAGAATGCGTTGTTTGGCTTCGAAGGTTGTAATAATAATAATAATAATAATAATAATAATAATATTATTATTATTATTATTATTATCATTCATGCTCAGAGGATCTAAGAAGGCCTTCGTTGTAGTAAAACTGGCAGCAAATGCAAGAAGCCATCTCCTAATATGACATGAAAAATCAAAGATCATTATGAAAAGTGAGCCGAGTACCTCTGCTCTGACATCTATTACTAAGTGAAGTGATAACCAGTCTTTTCTGCCACAGGAAAAGAGAGAAGAATATGAATTCGTGACTGCGTAGGTCCTCGGTTTCCTCGGGCAAAGGGAAATTCATGTACTGTAGTCCCTCGTTCTTCTTTTCAGTGGAAAAAAGGCTTATCAACAATTACTCACACTTCATGACAAGGACACCAATGCCAGTGGTGCTTGAGTTTACTTGTTCATGAATGTTTAACGTTTTCGTAAAATGGTTACTGAGTTAAGTTTACTTAAAACATTTGCTGAGATAAGTGGCCATTTGATTGAAGTAAAAGAACTGATGGCCTTGAACGGGTAGTTATTACGGGTTAGAGGAATTGCTTTAGTACAAAGGCAGTAATAAGAGTTGGAATAAAATGCCATATATATATATATATATATATATATATATATATATATATATATATATATATATATATATATATACACGCGTGTGTATGTGTGTGTGAGTGTCTGTGTGTATATATACATACAGTATATATGTATATGTTAATTATCAAATCTCGTCATGAAACTTGTGAAAACCAGTGAAAGAGATTATTTCTTCATTATATATATATTATATATATATGTGTATATATACACACACATATATATATATATATATATAATACATATATAATGAAGAAATAATCTCTTTCACTGGTTTTCACAAGTTTCATGAGGAGATCTGATAATTACTGTATGGATATACATTTCATATGCTGTATACTCAAAGTAATTTCTAGATTTGAATATGGCAAAATATTAAGTTATGTAATGAAATAACAAACACAGCCATATACCATTATATAAACTTATATTGTTTAAAGAAATAAGCTACTATTTAGAGACACAGGTAATTAAAAAAATATATGTATGTGCAATATTTCTGAAGTACTGGCATTTTTTCAGACGATGAAAAACATTCATAAGAAAAGAAGAAAACGATATAGGAGAAACCAACAGAGAAATATATGAACTGCTTAAAATATCTTCGTCTAAAGTTTTCGTTCAAAAACTTTTCCACTGCAAAGGGACTCTTTTCTTCCATTTCAATGAACTTCATCCTAACAACGAAGCGCCAGAGGAAAATCCGTCTCAGATGCCCAGTGCCACATGCCTTTAGTCTTGTTTTACCTTCGAAACCGACATTTGCCTTTCGTTGACATCTTTCCAATGCGTAATGTTCACGAGTGCGCATCAAACGCTCTTCTGCTACGCGACAGAGATTACCCGAGATCCTTTTCGTAATCAAGGACAGACAACCGAATGAATGACTGTCATTTTTGCACTAATAATAGTATTCGGCAATGAGAAAGGGTATGTCCCTTGACGCATGCGCAGAATTGCCAAAAGGTGCTGACGGTGGTCATCGTCGAATATATAAACCGCGAGCGGAGGCCCTTGCCTACCGAACCAGCGTGCTCCGACGGACAGCGGATCTAATCAGCAAAAAGTGACCAGGTAAGCCTTGCAAGTATAAACACGCTTCAGGACCTTGTGGTGAACTGTAAACAACGATGGGTGATCCAGTTAGTTTACGTTATTGTAGTAGAGTGATGTAATCATACATTTTTACTGCCATTTTAAATTCTCGCCAAACTAATTAACAAATTACTGACCATACATTGCAATGACTAATTATTTGACAGGTAGGACGAATTTTGTAGTGATTTTCATATTGGAAATATTTCATCTTAAAACTTCAAGGAAACTGACTTTTTATATAACTTGTTTTCTTTTTCTCAAGTATTTTATATTTTTTCCAACCAAATGTTTAAGCACATCTCTGTCATCTTAAAACGGGAAGTGCCTTCTTTGAATGTTATTGCAAACAGTTGCCATCTATTGTCATTCTTATACCTTTCATTTTTTCAAAGAAATAAATAGCTTACTACAGGAATTGAAAAGGCTTGACATTAAGACATCTGTTGATTTTGATAAGATGTTCAAAATCTTCAAAACACAGTGTCTATTACCCAAAGCCGTCGTGGAACATAGCCATACATACTGCAGCAATAATATGGGAGTCAGATTTGATCTTATTTCATTCAATTTACTATAAAGATTCTATCAAGTTTTTCTGTCACCTTTGTGTTTGGGTAGTCACAAGACATTGGTTATCTTGATGAGGGCGTAGTGTCATTTTTCTCATTTGTTTGCCTTTGCTCGAGTGCGTCAGAACTCGGATATCTGACCTGAACAACTGATATATTAAAGCATCATTAAGAAATTGAAGTGGATGGTCTATATGTTAAAGACACAAATAACCCAAGTTTGCCAGGCTACGGGGACCGTACAACCAACAGTCATACATTACATTAGTTGATCACATTAAAACTAGTTTCAATTAGCCTTTACTTTCTGATTAATTTTTTTTTTATCTAAATGGCCCCCTCCCCACAAATAAGAATGACTTCGGTTTCATGAGAACTTTAATGAACATCCAAGGTCAGTTTTAGGGGGACATCAGTTTAATGAAACTTCAAAACCCTCTTTTTTTATCGTGGCAATGAACTAATGAACTGGTAAAAAATGTAAAAATGATAGCCACTGCGAAAACTACGATTATCAATACCAAACTTGACCGTTATTGGACTGAGTTGGATTATTATTATTACCAGCTCCGACAAGGTGGCTATGCTTATTGTCCGGTTTACTTGTCCACTTGTCAATGTTTCTTTTGAGAAATGTTACCCAAGGTGAGCCTCTCGGCAGGTAACAAGTTATTAGATTTTGGCAGAGATTCGCATCCCAACAAGGGAACTTTGGAGTGGAGTGGATTGCTCAGCCCTGAAGGACGATTGGGGTTTTTGTGACATTCCCCTTCTCATTGTTATTATTGTTTTTATTATTGGATGCAGGGATCTCTCTAAAGGTAATAATTTCAAACATAATGCTAGTATGATTTCGTCGAGTCCATAGGCCTCTCCTAAATAGTACCTTACGTCTCGTGAGCAAATTCCACTTTCCTTCGTTTTGGCAGGAACGGTAAAACCGGGAACGACGCTTTGAGTGCTGGTCAGTGACATTCATATATACGCTGAGACCGGAAGATTATCAAAGATTCATCTCAAGTAGTGCTGAAAAACTGCAAAGTGTTGAAACTTAAAAAAAAAATTACTTAACAGTTTGAATTTTACGGGATCCGACTGAAGGTTTCAGATTGTTGTGTTGAAGTTCAAAGCCCTTTAAAGTAACTGGGATTTGATCTCGCATAGTAAAGTTTACTAATACAGTAGTTGTAGACAATTAAACAGGCTATTATTTATTTATATTGATTACTATCGAAAATGAGTATATATTAATATGAAGTAAATCTAAAGGGGCATCAATATTCAAAGTTAGCTTCCTCAAAATGGAAGTCCCATTTGTGAAAAATTACAAAACGAAGAGAGGGACAAAAAAAAAAATGCTAAGCTAGCAAACAAACCATCACATGCATACCATTAAAACCAAAGAGAAAGTAAAATAAGTAAAGAAATAATCCCTATCTTAAATATTACCAGGAAGACCATTCTATAGATTTAAAGTATAAAGAACAAAAAAATGCAGGAAACAGGAAGTATGAAAACGTTGCACCTCAATAGAAAACGGGTAGCATGCGCCAGTTAATGTGATGCAGATGCTAAGAGCAAGAGTAAAATTTGACTAAGCAACAGAAAACGGCCAACTAGGGTATCCTCCAGTGAAGGTCTCCTGAACCAATTGTCTTTTTTTTGGAAAACAAGACCCACTTCTTCAAGCAATCTTGTTTAAAGGCTAAAGATCCTAGTCAGCTGCTGATAACCAGGTACGGACAGGAAAGTAATATTCCCGCAACCACAGAACAAAGGATCTCTCGCATGCAGGATTAATGTCATCACCTCTGTATACTTTACCAAGTCATAAGCAACACTAAAATTTAAGAAGAATTTATTCATAACTAGTGATAGTTACGAATACTGGCCATAAGGATGCAGACTGCTGAACTGAAATGAGTTGCGCAAGGGCTTGAAGGTCAAGAAAACAATTAATTTAGAGGACACTTGAAGGATGGACGGCGGCCAGTAAATGTTGCAGTCATACTTGTAACCTTTTGGAATGGCTGACGTATTGTATAACTTCTGCTCGGTGTGAAAAAAGGCTGATCTTCAGTTTGAATTGTTACCTAGAAATAGCAAAAGATGCTTGAGGTCAAGGGACTGTGACAAAAACATTTACTTTCTAGAGAGAAAAAATATGCATTTACGGTCATCCATATCGGAGTTACAATATGCTCGCAATAAATATGCATTGTATTTGCTAAGACCTTTTTAATTCGAATGGCAATAAACAGGAAGTACCAAGCCAGTACGAAATAAAACCGCCGAAAGATGAAATAAAAAAAAAAAAAACTGGCGAGAAGAACGCATCTAAATATTGCAATATCATACTAGCCCCATAGTTTGTAGCTATAAAATTATAGGTTACAAAGAAATGGAAAAATCAAGGTAACTGGAGGAAAGTAGCACTCATCAAACCACCCTATTCAAGGATTATTGATTTCCCCAGATAACTGACTGGGCATTTATTCAAAACGGGCACGTAAGTACTTAATTGTCTTTCCATGACGTTCCTTAGACCAATATTAGATTACCATGCCATTACCTTTAAGAGGTGCATAACTGACTTACTTAATATTTTATTTCTTTTTCTCTGCAGATAAGATGAAATTCTTAGTAATTGCCTCGTTGTGCTTTGTGGTGGCGCACGGCCAGACAAGGATCCCTCCAAAACCAAACGTTCGCACCCTGCCAGCTGATTCACTAAGAGGTCAGCATATGTACTGGAAGGTTTCTCTTGATTTCCTTTCCAGTAGTACTGATCTCCCTGACATAATTCTAGAACTTTTTGTTGCTGCTAATCTTCCACGATGTTAGTAATGACAACTGAAAACCTATCTTGAGGTTACACGACAGACCAGCTAAATCTTACCTTCGTTTTGCCCAACAGATTTCCCGGGCGCTTGCTTCGGCTCGACCGCCTGCAAGATCTTCAAAGTCGGCGAGTCTTGGCCCCTGGCTCCCTTCTGCGGCAAAGCCACCTGCCTCAGGGACAACAATCGCCTCATCGAGAAGGTGGAGGACTGCGGCCTCAAGCCGAAGGAATCTCCCGGATGCAGAGTGGTCAATGAGGCCGACTTAGACAAGCCTTACCCGGCCTGTTGCCCAGTGTATGAATGCCAAGAAGGGGCTTCCCTGCAGTACCCATCCCAGGAGGAAATTCAAGCTGCAGCAAGGGAGGCTGCTGCTAGGAGTGCTGCCGCGGCTGGCGGCCCCGGTCCTCAGCAGGGAGGCGGTGGAAGACCAGCTGGGCCCCCAAGAAATTAAAACTTAGTTCCTTATTTTTTTGTCTTATTTTCTTAATGAGTTCGTTGGTGCTCTTTTCTTGTCGTTATACAGATCATCCTCTTTTAATGATCTATTTATTTCTGTTTTTAACTCCTGTCCTAGTGCGGCATTCTGTTTGTCTTTGATTCCGTAGTTCCTATTTGCAGATTATAAATGAAAGAATATTTCATATGAAAGAGGTCAATGAAATCAATATCCAGTAACTAACTGGATTAGAAATAATTCTACCAGTTAAGAGGTTTTAAATCTATTTTTGTGGTATTTCATATCTTGCGTCTCATTAAGACTCAAAAGGATTTTAAATACTTTGAAAACATAAACAGTTCCTTATCGGTTTTAACAAAAATGAAAGAAAAAGATCTTGCAGCATTATTTTTAAATCTTGAAGTTTTGCTACTTTGATTTTTCCTTTAATTGTTAGAATAAAAAAAAAAAAGACTGCTTGAAATTTGTTGCTGTGTATATCCTCTGAGACAGCAATTTTCATTGCTTAGTAAATGCCGTTAAGATTTTTTTTAAAAAGGGAGACATAAATTTTGTTTGCCTAAAACATATAAATAGTTTGGGATGGTCAGCAGCTGGATAGCTATTCTCCAACTCAGGTTCAAATACCGACGTGCAGGAAGAGCTTCTCCGTGTCATTCCAAAATTCAGGTTCCCCGTATCCCGTTGAAAACTCCATCATAAATATCAGGGAAGCGTGAAGGTGCAAGTTAATTGAATGTCCGTCGTATTTACAGATCTGGCATTTGTTACCGGTTCCGAATTCTCGATACTTTTGTCTTGTCCTGGGCTAGGCGCAAGGATACACCGCTCACTGGAATACCTCTAATACTTAGTAACAAAACCTGGATGGGCATACACTGCCCATTAGAGGCATGTAACTCTAAGGCAAGGGGGTATAACAACTGAAGGAAAAGAAGTAATAAACTGGAATATGAAGCTTGGATAAAGAGAAAGACAGAATCTCCTGGGATGTTAGTTCTTTGAACCTGATATTTACAATTCATGGATACTTAGGTCAAAGGAAAAGCGATTGCGTCAGTTAATGAATACTTACGCCGGCAAGATTGGAATTCATTTGTGATTTTACCCGTATATGTCGGTGCAGGTGTGTTTCAGCAGGATATCTATGGAAATAGTAAAGTGAATTTGCCTGCTCCTTCCGTTACTTCTTTCAAATCAATCCCATTTTCTTTGGAAGCTTGAATTTCAAGCCAACCGCCCTGTGGGCTTGTTCCATATGAATAGGGTTCATCTTCTGAATAATAATAATAATAATAATAATAATAATAATAATAATAATAATAATAATAATAGTGAGAAAAGTGATGGACTTCCAAGGAGGCAGGATGCAACCGGAACCCCACACTATAAAAATCACCTAGTCGAATAGGATGACTGTGATAGACAAAATAAATAAATAAATAAATAAATAAATAAATAAATAAATAAATAAATAAATAAAAATAATAATTATAATAAAGAAACTCTAACGATCTGTTGCCATGGAAAACATAACAGTATTTAGCCGATTTCTCAGAAGTTGATCTCCACAGTTTTTTGCCCATCAGCGGAATTTATTAACGGAATAAGATGTCCATCTTTATGACGCAACTGTAACAGGTGCCAAAAATTTAACTTATTTTGTCCTCAGCAATTGTTGAGCCATCTGTTATAAGTTAACCTGGAACATTACTAGAGATTTACGTGGGCCACTTTATCAGCTGGAGGCAACTGAATTGACTGATAGAATTCCAGAGTTGATCTTTCACGTTGATGAATGACACCTGAAGCAAGTCAGTCTACATGCATTGCATCAACTCTCTAGATGACAAAAGTATCCTTCAGACTGCAGGGATTTTGTCAAGCCCATCGCTATTGTGAAACAATTAAATATAATGAGTAACCAATATTGGGGCTGCGAATTACCTAATAGATATAGCCTACGTTACATTGGCCAAAAACAGTGAAACACATTTCTTGGCAATTACAAGTTCCTCGTTGGACGAGTCGGTAGAGTTGTCGGCTAGCACTCGCTAGGCCCGAGTTCGAGTCTCCGACGGGCTAATGAAGAATTAGAGGAATTCATTTCTGGTGACAGAAATTCATTTCTCGGTATAATGTGGTTCGGATTCCGGATTCCACAATAAGCAGTAGGTTCCGTTGCTAGGTAACCAATTGGTTCTTAGCCATGTAAAATAAGTCTAATCCTTCGGGCCAGCCCTAGGAGAGCTGTTAATCAGCTCAGTGGTCTGGTAAAACTAAGGTATACTTAGCTTTTTTTGGCAATTACATTCGCAATTTCTCAGGTTCATCGAGGAATAGAATAAGGCGGAACCCCGCCTTGTGTGGAATATGTCCACGGTCCTACTGAGGTTACTTAGCTATTTTTAGAAATATTCTGTTTTTTGGAACCAACGTCTCTTCCTGTCCATCCGCATTACACAGAATTCATTTTTTTATCACATGTGATTCAGTCAGATTTATATCGATTTATCGCCTTACTGTGATACTGCCGATATTCTAAAACCTTTTTTGGTAATTTCCTGCTGGGAGAAAACCATAAGCATGGGTAAACGTCTCCAAAACATATGCAAAAGAATCCGAGTATATGTCAAAGAATCCCAGGTATGCAAAATGAACAAAAGCATAAGCAAAAGTTCATAACGTAGACAAAAATATCACAAATATATGTAAAAGAATCGCAGACATGCCCAGAAATATTTTAAGTATAACACGCTCACATACAAAATGCATTTCATATGTACCGAAAAAAATTCCAAGGCGTTGCAAAGAACAAAGCTAAAACTCTCGAATTTTGTGAAAGAACATCAGAGATGTACAAATAACTCTCAACCATTTCAGTGAAGCGGGCAACTGATGCAATCATTCGGATGATGATGCAAGAGATAAAAGTTGTAATGAATACCCTGCGAGGGTCACCTTTAGAGATACATGTTCTCGCATCTTGAAGTCTGAGTATGCCCACATCCTAGATGACAGTCAGCTGACTCATGGAACTCTGCTTTTTGTACCAGGAGCTGATTGAGTAGTCAGTTGAGAATTGCCTGGTGATTTGAAAGTTTTTTTCTTAGATCAAGTCAATATCAGTTCTGCTATAATACGTAACTTCAGATGCTTCATTAATACTTCAGCAACATACCACCGTCAATCATGATGAAGCACGTTTTAAAACAAGCTCTTTTAAACAACTTAAATATCCAAGTGTTCCAGCGATAACATTCAGATGATTATATCCTTCTTGAATGAGACTAATATAATCACATCCTTGTGTGTGTGTGTGTGTGTGTGTGTGTGTGTGTGTGTTGAGTGCGATCGCATCTCACTCGGACATGCGAGAGAACAATTGAAATGACATCTAATGATTCCTTGCCTAGAACTTGAAGTCATTGTTTACAGAGAAATATAAAGGTTTGCGAGCCTTACTGTAACTGGATCCATACTTTCTATGTAATGCGGTCATCACATCAGTGTATTAGATTAAAAGCTCTGAAAGGACAGCAGATATGAATCCTCGCTGAATGAGCTTTCAAAACAGAGCAATCCGATAGGCTGAGTCTCTGCTGAAAAATCGCAGCTAACAGGCAAGATGGCAATCAAGTTTTTGTGTGGCAGTTTCCACTGTTCCAAGTTTTGGTATAAGGTTTCCATCACCTACGATGACTGCACATTCAACAAATCTCCAGTCACCTTTTTTAGTTTTCTGTAAAAGAAAACAATTGTGCCGGCTTTGTCTGTCAGTTCGCACTTTTTCTGTCCGCCCTCAGATCTTAAAAACTACTGAGGCTAGACGGCTGCAAATTGGTATGTTGATCATCCACCCTCCAATCGTCAAACATACCAAATTGCAGCCCTCTAGCCTCGGTAGTTCTTATTTTATTTAAGGTTAAATTTAGCCATAATCGTATATCTGGCACGGCTATAGGTACTAACAACACAGGCCACCACCGGACCGTGGCTGAGTTTCATTGCCCGTGGCTGAAAGTTTCATACAGCATTATAAGCTGTACAGAAAACTAGAGTGCGCCGAAGGAACTTCTGCGCATTTTTTACTTGTCATTGCATCGCTTGATGCCGAAGCGCGTCTTGCCTTACGTAGATGAAACGCGATGCTTGTGGGGTCTGGGGAGTCTCTGGCCGTCTGACGTGGAATTTTTTCTGCACTTTCACTTGTCATAGTAATTGTTCCGTTCCGCTCCTTTTTCAACCTGGTATTGTAGAGTAACAGTTTGCAGTCCTGATGCTACTGACTATCTTAGCTAAGGCACCACTCCTGCGACTACCACCCCTACATCGCTAATAGATGTGACGTTACCATCGCTGTTTCAGATTGCTAGAATTTAACTTCGATACTGTATTGCCATTGCTAAAATACAGTATATTCTTTTCCGCGGTGGTCCTAGTTTTTGCACTGGATGAAAGATCTGACACGACACTGCAAGCATTTCGGTCAGACAACAGTACTAAAAAGAGACATTTTGGTTTATACAAACGCCATTCTTCTTGATAAAAAAAAAAAAAAATTGGAAACGTTCCATATTAAAATGAGTAATGCTGAATTCTGAATAGGTTTCTTAAGCAAACCTGGTTTCAGAATGGACTGAAACATAATGAATGATACGCGAAACATACTGAATTTTGCAAACCACCGGGAGGCCATCTTGGAAAATGGCTGCCATGCCGTAATATTATACTGCATAGTCAGACATTTTCCTTTTAGAGTGATTCTTTGCGACTGATCCTTCCAAAATTCCTTCTTGTATTACCGAATGTAAGATTTGGACCTCCACTCTCCCACCGCTCCCCCTCACATAAAAGAGAAAGGAAATCCACGAAAGGCTCTAAATCATGAACAAAAATTAATTCCATTAATGCGTAATATATGCAAAAGAATCCAGATCATATGAAAGTGGACCCAAACACGTGTAGGATTCCTGCCATATATATCAACGCAATAGGGCACGAGGTGTTTATGTGCGTAATAATGACGAACAGAGGTGTTCCATGGTACAAATCCAGGACAAGAACGCCCACTCAAGTAGTCTCCGGTTCAATCTTGTTCTGGATCGTTTTTTAGAGAGGAGGTTATGGAGGGGGCGGGGTGGGGGTGGGAAGAGGAGGGGGGATAGAAGGGGAGCAGCGTCTGGGGGAGGGGAGCGTCCCCGGCATAATCTCTTTTCGCGAGCGAGGGTTCTTCGTAAGCGTCGGTTTTTCCTACGTTGCCACACGCTTCTTGGAAACAAAGTTCGAGGGGTTGCCATGAGCGCTCATATATTACGACACAAATCTCATACGCTGTGATTGTCATAGGCCGTTATGTTCTACCGTAATAGCTCTCGAATTGAAGGGGAAATAAACCCTGAAACGAGCGCATTCATGAAAGGTACACGAAAATGAAATACACCAACCACGACAGAAAATTGTATTTTAACAACCGCGCCTACCACCCAACGACTGACCCAGTGCGGGATATATAAACGAGATTCGGAGGCCAGGTCCCGTAGCAACACTTTAGCTTCAAGTAAGGAGTCACTTGCCGAAGAACAAAAGGTAAGAGTGGCTGAAGTGTACCTGAAATTTTTAAGGTATACTTACCAGAGGCCAAATTATACCTGGATGACATTCAGCATTTCTCTTTTAAAATCTCGAAGATCAGCTTTTCGCCTTGATGCCTCCTTTTGACATTTTGTTTCGGTTGTAAGCTGCTGACATTAGCTTGAAGAAGAGTATTGACATTAAAGCAGAGTGAATCTTTAAACAGTCATTTTGAGTTCAATATCTTATTTCATTCATATTGCTTCTCATCATCAATCACGTCCTTGGAGTATTGATAAACCGTTGAAAGCTACATAAAGCTAGTACAACTTAACACCCTTTAGGAGCTGTCCTGAATCACTTAATGAACACGAGCAGTAGACTTTCGAATTGAGTTCCGCATTTATCTTTTGATTTGCATATTGATCTTTGAATAATAATAATAATAATAATAATAATAATAATAATAATAATAATAATACAAACAGAAATCTCCTGACCAAATATGATAGAGGTCTCTGAGGCAAAATGCGAAAGGTCGCCAGCTTGCTGGCTGGACCAGATTTCCATTTGGGGGTTGTCCTTCGTAGGGAGGCGGGGCCGGGGGGAGGGGTTGTATTGCCTCTTTGTTGGGCGCTTCTGTCCTTTCTCCCACCTTCATGGCCGTATTATGTCTTAAATCTTGTGCTTTTTCTAATCAAAGTTGCCAGAAGTATTCTCGATCTAACTTCGGAGGAGAGTAAAGAATAACCGTTAGGAGTAAACTGGTTACTCCAGGTTTCTTTTATTCGTGCTTTTTTAATTTGTGTCGTAATCTTACTGTGAATTAAATACGAACTTCTGTGGTTATTTGCCTAAATCAAGGATTCAGCTGAACTTGTTATAACAATAATGGTAATAGTGATGGACTTTGTTATATGGATAAAAATAAAAAAAAAATCTAACCACATTAAACAAATGTATTTTATCACGATAACTACTGTTGCTACTGTTACCACTAATAGTAATCATTGAAGACTATGATAATGTCTAAATATTAACAAGCGCTTGATAAGCTAAAACTCATGTTAAATTCGCAAAAACCCGTTTACGGAGCTCTGAGAACTATGAGGACAAATTTTCAAAACATGTTATACTATTTACCTGTCTTTATGATGCTTACCTCTTGTCTCCAGACAAAAGTAAGTTTTACAGATAATTACTGATCCTTCTTGATCATCTCCACAGCCAAGATGAAAACCTTGATTGTAGTTGCCGTCTGCGTTGCCGTGGCCCTGGGGCAAACAAGAATCGAGTCGAAACTGAATTCTCGTAATCTGCCTGCTAATGTGGGGAAAGGTGAGTGTTAACCTCTCGATTGGCTTGTTTGCTGTTTAACTTTAGAAGACCTCCTAGATAACCGAAACAGTACGACGGCCTAAAAACCAGTTACTCTTAATGTTGTACATCTTTCCTGAGAGAACATCACACTCGTTTCACATAATTAAATAAAAGGTGTTCGTAGCTAACCGAAGAGTCCCCCTAAATCTTTTCCGTCTTCCCTGCAGATAGCCCAAGCGCCTGCGTGTCGATCAGTGAAGGGAAAGTCTTCCAGGTGGGCCAGACTTGGGCCCTTCCCGTCTGTGGTAAATCCACTTGCTTCAAAGAAGGGGACAAGCTGTTCGAAAAAGTGGAAGACTGTGGCCCTCTGCCAAAGCAATCTCCCGGCTGCAAAGTCGTGAACGAAGCCGACAAAAACAAACCATACCCTGCCTGCTGCCCCGTGTACGAGTGCCAGCCAGGTTCCACCCTTCAGTACCCAACAGAGGAAGAAGTTAAAGCTGCTGCACAAAGTACAACACGAGATACACAAGGTGCATCAGGTGGACAAGCTCCCCCAGCTTCTCAAGGTTCACCATCTCCTCACTCTGCCCCAGATGCACACGCTACCCAAGCTGCTGAAACTCCACGACCCACAACAACAGCTGGACCAGGTACACCAACTACACCAGGAGCAAAGAGGTCATAAAAGGCACGGAATGGCTTTGAAGGAGAAGCTAAAATGTTACTCATTTTGAAATTGTTGTTATATTTTTGTATCTATATCTTTCTCTGTACTCAACAAAGAAGAGATAATTCTTTTAACTCACTATATAAAGAATTGAAAAAATTGAAGCACGTTGAAATATCAGTCGTGCTATTAGGAAATTTCTTTACCTGTTGAGAATTCATTATCGTCTTTGTAAAAATGAGAATACCTATTCTATAAATGGCCATAATGCATTCTGATGGGTACTTGACAGAGGAAGTTTAAATCATTGTTATAAATTAGTTAATCTTGTGTTAAGAATACGTAAAAATAAATCTACTTATATACTCCTGGTTTATTTCATTACCCTTTCTCTCGAAGGTAAACATATGATTCCTCTATCCTAAATACGACTTGCTTTCACATTCGAATATTTCTGAAACATTAGCTGAATGAATCGAACAAATTTCTACCAAGTTTTCCAGAATTTACTTTGCAATCTAGCTGAATAAAAAACAAAGATTTTAAATGTAACATAAAAGTGAAAAACGAAAAACCAAGCGCGGAATATATTATATGTGGCTATAAATCCATGCTTGGAAAATAACTGAAATATACTGACATTATCGTATACATCAATCAGAAAGTTCTAAAGTCATTTCCTCTGCCAAACTCATGGTGCAACAGCTTTTTGTCTTGACGAAGTCACTCTTCTTAACTCGTTGTTTTGAATGAGTTCCAGTATTCGTCCTTTGCCTTCTTAACAAAACCTTGCCTTCAGTCATTTGAAGTCTCAAAGAAGTGGAATCCTCAAAGTCAAACAAGGCTGCGAATACAGTTCGTTGGTTTTAGGGCAGTTGTCTAATGCAACCTGTAAGTGTGAAAGGTCCTCAAAGGTATAAGATGCCTAGTCTGGATCTTTGTACAAATTGAGACGAAGGCTTTTCAGTATAGACGAAGGCTTTCCAGTATAGGCCTAGGTTCTAAAAGAAAAAAATCGGATTGACCAGAATATATTGCCATCAGTTATGCTTCAACCTGAGCTATTGTTTTTGCTCATTCATCTCATCGTCCAAATTTCAATTAATTTTAACTTTAACTCATTCAGCTCTCTGTCTTCAGACCAATGCGGACCTCTTACGGCAAACCCCGCGGCTTGGTACAGCTCTAATACAAAGGGAGCATGCAGGTACAAGGTTCATTACAGTGTTCCTTAGGTCTCTGCCTCATCACATTTCACCTTCTACTTTTCGTTTAATCCCTGCTACTTATCAGTGCAACTTCCTCAACGCCACCCCTTTCTCTATTTCTCTCTTTAGTGATACTTTGATTATGACCTAAAACTTCTACACTTCACTTCTTATCATTTACCACCTATACTATAGTAAACCTTAACTGTTATTCAAAGGCTATATCCATATATCGCTCTCACTCATATGTATGGGACAGAACATTATCAAGGTAACAGATTTCCAGGAAGGCTAATAGTGTGTTAGAGATTATCAATAAATGGGTGGCTTGACCCCGAACGAGATCGAAGGCTAAGGGTTTACCAAAAGAATCAGTGTAAAATTAATGTCTTTATTCATTCTTTGCAATTAGTTAAGCAAGTTCGATTCCAAGTCTGTCCTCAGGATAACTGCTATACATGATTATTTAAAGCATCATTGCAATGACCATTCCAAGTCTGATTCCTCAATGATAATATTATTAGGCCAAAAAAAGAATTCGTCTTAAATAAAACATAAAATTGAGTTATAAATACAAGCTCCTCTTCCTTTATATATTTTACAGGTCGTGTTAGTGATTATTTTCTAAGCAAATCAGATCTCCCACATCGTTTTATAACTATCACAGTTCATTTAAATATGTAATTTTATTTATTATACTCTGAAAAACAAGTCCGACACGATTATGAGTTAGAATAGCTGAAAAATCGACGTTCTTATCTTTAACCACTTGGTGCAACTTGAGCATTCCTCTGGGCAGCAGCCCTTAGTTCTTGCTCTGTTGGGTACTGGAGGGTGGCTCCTGGCTGACAATGGTACACGGGGCAGCAGGCTGGGTATAGCTTAGCTTGGTCGGCCTCGTTCACGATTCTGCAGCCGGGAGATGGCTTGGGCTCAAAGCCACGGTCTTCCACCTTTTCGAAGAGTTTTCCTTCATGCTGAATGCAGGTGGCTTTGCCACAGAAGGGAGCCAGGGGCCAAGACTGGCCCACGGGGAAGGCCCTATTGGCAGTGAATGCAAAGCACTAACCCGGAGCCTCTGTTTTAACAATAATAAAAGTTGTGTTAACACTTCTTAGCTATAAGTGCTCGTCTTATGTTACTTAAGACAAAAATCGTCTCTTAAACTTCATTTAATAAGTCATCTCTTCAGCTTTAGACATCATGCAAAAAGTTTTTCTTTTACTATAAGCATTTTCTATCTAGACTTTATGGAAAAGAGGAAAAAAATTGTTTATAAAGTAATATTTGCATGTTTCAAGGACTAAAATCATTACTAACGTGGTCTGACTTCGGCATTCAGATTACGAACGTTGGGCCTTGGTTGTACGGTTTGTTCGTCTTAGTGGGTCCTGGGTTTGTTGGCAGAGAACCACTGCAACGCCGACGGAGGCTACGATCAGGATTTTCATCTTAGCTGTGATACATTAAAAAAAAAACAAACATAAATAATAATGAATCGGGTATGCTTAATTTGTCCTGGGAAGAAAATCGTATCGGAGAAATATAAATGCAAAGTTTCCTATGTAGTTTTGGTTAATATCTAATTTTTTTTTTTTTGGTTACAAGTATTCAATTTCTTATTTAATGGTCCTTGTACCATACCCTTGAAAGCATAAGGTTTATTTCACTAATGATTCGTTCGCTCATCGAAATCGTCTGCCGATATTAATTCACTTTAAGCACTGAAGGTGCTATATTTCGACTTTGTCCATTATGAAAAGAGGTTGTATAATATTTTGTTCTAAACCTGCGTTTTCTTCGATAAATGGATAAAGAGAAAACGACCCCGACCTAGCGATCACAAAATGCTAAGATGGCAACAATGTGCGTGTTCTTAGCATTGTCTTTCGATAACAGATACCGTACAGTCATGAAATGGCGCATGCTGTTTTTCCGTTGGCTGGCCAGTGGGGTCGCCTTGTTGGATTTTCGTTTTAACTTTGATGCAGTCGAAACATTAGTTGTATGTGAAAAGTAAATTCTGAGTTCATAGTTGCCCCTTTGTCTTTTTTCCTTGATTTGGTATTAACTGAAAAAAGGTTTGTTAATTGAATGTGAATTCTTTTTCTAAAACAATAAATATATCACTTGGTTATGAACTCGAAAGGCAAGTGGCTATTGGACGATATATTATTTCGATGTTTAAGCAAAAGAAGGTTCTTGATATCTCCAGGTAAATTTAAAGCGAATCACCAGGCCTAGTTTTACTGCATAAAAAACTTTGTATATCCATGAAACTTTCTTTTTAGGCCAAGTGATACTTTTTGTTTCTTGTACGCCTAAGGGCATGAATTGACACTTCACAATGAAACCTGGTAAGTTGATAAGAATTCTGTTTCTTCTATAATGTTAGATTTGACCTGATAGAAAACACATCTAACAGCCAATCCATTTTAGACTCTCTAGGAAGCTATTTATTTTCCAGTTTACTTGATTATAAAGTCACAGAAGTACATGTCAATGAATTCCTATCCACGAAGAATTTACGTGGACGCAGCAATAGTTTTAGCATGAAGACATTTTGTCAAAGAAATCATCACTATAGTACTTCTTTATTAGTTACATTCTTATTTCATACCTTCAAAGTGACGTGAAACCTTGAAGATAAATAAAGGCTGTTTTCGTTAGATGAAATACTTTCCATTGCCGTAAAGCATATCTTTAAGAATAAACAAAATTCTGTGCTTGTTAGGTCACTAGTGTGAATGGTTTTTATTGTTTTTGTCAAGTTGAAATAAATATAGTCTATGAAGAAAACAAATTATTTATAATTCTTTACAATTTAATTTCTTTTTTTTTGTGAGGTTAAATTTTTTTGTTCGACAGGATTTTCACTAAATCGAATAGCAGTGAACAGGATATTAAAATGGGAGTCAATAAACAATTTGGTTATCTTATGCAATATATCAGTAAAGAAAGGTGCTCCAGTTTTTGCGGAACTGATTTTGGGACAGTTTTATCAAAACTGGCTCTTTTTTGAGCAGGAGATAGGACAAATTCGTGATTATACCATCACTCTGAAGCATTCTGATATGAATTTTTCATAAGAATGAAAAGTAAATTCACACTCACTTTTAGCAAGAGATTTAACAGAACTTCTTTCTGATTTGTCCAGCTTACCTGAGTTTTCGAAGCACTGCCACTGCAAGGAAGGTCAAACGAGGAGTGCGTGGCATTGACCATCATTTGACCTTTTTATATCCCGAAACTGAAGATCGGGCGAGTTGCGCGAAGTTCTGCGGTTTATATATTTCCATCCCTTGCAGGAGAAATCTGGCAAATCTTTTCCGTTGCAGGAGACTTTCTCTTGTGTTGCTTTGCCATTGCTAGGAGGGGCGTCCAAACAAATAAGGTATAAACGAATATTTAGACGCTTCGTTTGACGGTGAATATGAAATTTGTTATTAACAGGCAGCTGCTCTGTAAATACCCCAAGTTCTTGGTGCTGGCCCCCAAAGTCTAGCCATTAAGTGCTGAAGCTTCAAAAACCGGTCTCAAACACTGAACCTGAATGCCGGATGAAGTTCAAAATACTCGTGGAATTTGAATAACCATAAAAAAAGTATACAATCCGACCTGCTAGATTTTTTTTTTTTTTGGAGACGCTGTTGTTTCTATTTTTCAAGTAAACGGTTAGACTTAGCTGCCAGGATTTCTTTTCTAGTTGAGCATCCTTGGCATACGCTAGTAGGGACAAGCAAATTGATATTGTTAATGTTTCTATGTTTATTTATATAATTCGTACGCTTATATTCATGTATATATATATATATATATATATATATATATATATATATATATATATATATATATATATATATATATATATATATATATATATATATATATATAACACATGTTCGATGTTAAATCACGAAAAAGCGAAAACATGATGATTATACAAACAAAGTTACGACCACGAAAAAAAGTGAAACATGGAGATACTAAGCACTTTCGTCTTATTACCAAGACGTGGCCACAGCAACTGTTGCTGTGACCATGTCTTTGTAATAAGACGAAAGTACCTAGCATCTCAATTGTTTAACTTTTTTCTTCGTGGCTGCAACTTTGTTTATACATACACACACACACACACACACATATATATATATATATATATATATATATATATATATATATATATATATATATATATATATATATATATATATATATATATATATACATATAGTATATACAGTATATATACACCATATATATATATAAATATATTCATATATATGCATATATACATATACAGTATATCTATATACAGATATAGATGTAGATCTATCTATCTATCTATCTATCTATCTCTCTATCTATCTATCTATCTATCTATCTATCTATATATATATATATATATATATATATATATATATATATATAAAATGCTAATAAAGACACTGGAAACCTACTTCAGGGATGAACGAGTGGAAATATTCAAGAGATAAAAAATCCAGTCATACCATGAAACGTGGCTCTAGTTATCAACAAAACTAGCACTACAATGCTTTAGAACCTTCCACAAGTATCCAAATTCATTGTGACTGAAATAGCCTGTAGGGCTCATGTTTAGCTCAATGGCACAAAACAAAAAGAAAAGTAAAAAATATTAAAAGCAAGGAAGATGATTTCGCAAAGGTTTTTGTTAAAAAATCAAGAGATACAACTAGAAATGAAAATTAATGCATTCAGTTTCAACTCTATTTACAGAAAAAGTTAATTCACGACAGCATTAGTAATGGAGTGGTACTATATACAAGGAAAAAGGACTGACACATTACTGAAGTGAGACAGATTCAGAATAGACAAGCACAGAAAAATATAATACTATACAAAGAGTAAAGCATCATCATATTAGTCTAAAACGAAACATTTTTTCCCAATTATTTCTGTCCAAAACACCAAGTTTTAGTCTTCAGCGCTGGATCGGTCGCAATAAAATGCTAAGTAATATCTTACTGTCCTTAACACTTTTTTGATTGTTTTTAATTATTTCTGATATGTGTAAATTATACATACTTTCGAAATCCCTTGTACCTTAACTTTGAAAAATACTTTCTAAATTCCTTTTACTTTTCTGTTTCCATCTGAAATGATTGAGTGCGGCACTGCTTTTAGAAACAATACTAGCGAGCATTTTCAGATCCTATGTACAGTAATGCTTCCTTTTTCTTATACTTAAAGTCAGACTATTCTTCGTTATTCTTCTCTTTTACATAATGCTTCTTTCTTTTGAACAAACTAGTTAGTCGGAATAACATCAGATTTGAAGCCTGTTTTTTTACTGAAATGAAAAATATTGTTTTATTTCAGAGCATGCTAAAATTAATTTAGCAATGTTCTCATGCTCTTTATCAAACAGCTTATACCTTTATTTATTTATTTATTTATTTTTCATATCCGCCCAGCTACATTTTAGGTGACTCGTTTTCCGATTATTTATTCTAAGTCCGCTGTTTCAATGTTCATCTGCTTTTATACATCAAAGTTTCGAAACTTTTATGTTCATTCAAACAATTGTTATTTTAGGTTTTACATTTTTCCCGTTCAAGTATATTTTGGTCTCACACATATCTAAATGGAAAGTTTTTATACCTGAGAGTGTTGCCGAATTCATCCATCTTGGATACAGTCATTTTTGTTTACTCTTTCTCTGCTCAGGAAGAACCCTAATTTGTTATCACTGTCTAGCTTAAGTAGGACAGTCTTCATTAGTCTAACGATTTTATGGAAACGCTATCAGGCTAAAAATGCTCTAATGGAAATTAAAGATTGCTTTATTACATCTCACGAACCCAATAATGGCTGAACTCTTCTCAATAATTTTTTCAAGTAGCTTCAACAATTAATGTTTAAAGCAAAATTAAACCTCTGATTGAATTATCCTACTACAACACATCAGCGTCCATAATATTTTTAAACTTGGAGCAAAAGATCAAGAATCAGATTAAAATGAGGACGGTTGTCTGGACGGAAGGCTGTCTGAAGTTCTTAACCGCTCTGCCCAGCTGCTTGAGCAGCCTTTTGTCCAGCAGCCCTAACCTCTTGTTCAGTTGGGTACTGGAGGGTGGCACCTTCTTGACACTCGTACACGGGGCAGCAGGCTGGGTATGGCTTGCTTTTGTCGGCTTCGTTCACGACTCTGCAGCCGGGAGATGGCTTGGGCTCAACGCCACAGTCTTCCACCTTTTCGAAGAGTTTGCCTTCATGTTGAATGCAGGTGCCTCTGCCACAGAAGGGAGCCAGGGGCCAAGACTGGCCCACGGCGAAGGCCTTTTGCTGAGTGAATGCAAAGCACTGGCTTGGAGCCTCTGTTTAAAGGAATAATCATGCTGTAATTGCACTTCTGAGATATGTATCTCTTACGCAAACTGATTAATAAGCCAAACATTTACTATGTGCACATACTCTGCTTACTTTTTCTTTAATGTTCACAATCTGGCAAGGCGATAAGAAACTGTAAGGATTACTAACCTTTTCTGACTTCAGCAGGCAAATTCCGAACACTGGGTTTTGGATTGATTCTGCTCTGGCCGAAAGCCACAGCAACGCAGACAGAAGCTACGATCAGGAATTTCATCTTGTCTAAGAAGGGAAATAAACAAACCAATGACTGCCTGAAAACTTTATACTTGTCTTGGAAAGAAAAATCACATGGTAGAAATTATAAATGAATACGAGTTTCCGTAGTAATTTTGAATCACAGAAAAGAAATGACAGCTTGAACCTTTATTTTCTCTTTTAGACTGTAATTGCCTACTAGTTTCTATTCTGGTTTTGAATGCAAGTAAAAATCGATTAAAATTTGAGTTCAGTTAAAAGTAAGAGAGAAACATCTATATTTTAACACACACACACACACACATCCTCAATAATATATGTAAACCTAGTGATTGATCTTCTGTGGTACACACACACACACACACGCACACACACACACACACACACACACACACATATATATATATATATATATATATATATATAAATATATATATATATATATATATATATATTTATATATATTTATATATATATATATATATATATATATATATATATATATATTATATATATATGCCATTATTCATTTTAATGTCTGTATAACTGCAATAAAAGCATTGCTATGCATCATTGCGAAACCTGGTGTAGAGCATGCTAAGCACCGTTTTATCAAGCTTTCATTTTAAAAAGATTATTTTTCCTAGCGTGTAAAATAACAAAGTAATCTCTGTTCAGAGTTTGAAAATCTTTGAACGTCTTTTCTCCACTTTTTAAAAATGTCACTGTTTTGTTTAGCCACTGAACGCCCCGAATTCCTCTGGGAACCTTTGTGTGTCTGTTGATAAATTTCTCTGGAAATGTTGATGATACAATAAGTAGTGATCTGAAGCTCCTTACAGAAATCTCAGTATTTCCCGTAAGGTTAACTCTATTGTTTGGTCTGGAATGTGTTC
>NC_089746.1:24086647-24089147 GCF_040412425.1 Macrobrachium rosenbergii
TTACCAATAAAGGATCGGTAATTTTTTCCCAGTAATATATAGGCATGGCCGGTCGTTTGGTAAAGATACTGATTAACTAAAACATGAACGACATCACATGCTCTTGATTGAAAAATCTGCTCGAAAACAAACAAAAGACTCAAAATCTAGAAAGCTCGAGTTTCTTGTAAATTTACCGTCGCAACGCAATGAATGTGCAACAGTTATTTCGATATTACAGGAGTAGTTAAGTTGCAATCACTCAAGAATTCCAATGCAATCTGCATACTTGGCAACAGGTAATTAAAGACCAGTTTACTCTCCAATAAAGGAGACTTAGCCCCAAGAGTCAAAACCGCCGGTTACTGGTTCAGCTTGTTTTTTTCTCTTTTCCGTTTCTGCGGTCACTTCATGTTTCCGGCTCCTCTTAAAAGGTAGAACAAACAGTATCACGAGAGAGAGAGAGAGAGAGAGAGAGAGAGAGAGAGAGAGAGAGAGGAGGAGTGTACCAGTGTGAGCTACTTGCTCATTGAATTCCCATTGCGAAATAATCGAAACTAGCCACTTTCTTTAGCTAGGTCTAGGGTAATTTCCGGAAAAACCCCTGTATCCTCATCCGCTCCTGCCAGACAAGACGCTTGCGTCATCGGAGAGGAAACGGGTTCATCTTCGGGGTGCGTGCGGAGACTTGATTAATATTTTACTTTTATCTGGGTGCTCTATAACCAGTGGTAGCTAAGCTCTCAGCTTCACTAGGGTTATTAAAAACATATTCAGTAAATTTGCAAGAGAACTGCTGATCATGTTTTGAATAAATTATATGAGTCATTATCTTATTAGGTCGCTTGATGAATACGTCATCGCACTTTTGTATCCTTACTTGAACACACACACGTGTACACATACATGCACATGCACACACACACTATATATGTGTGTGTGCGTGCCCATCTACATGTGTGTTCAAGCAAGGATACAAAAGTGCGATGACGTATTCACACACACACACACATATATATATATTGTAGCACCATTTCAAACTTTTTTTATTCATTTTTTTTAAAACCCCTCTTTTTAGCATCCTACTATTCAATTATTTTACCCCTCATTTCTATTGACCTGTGCAAAACTCAGTGTTCCCTACTTGAATTTTATATACTCATCATACACTTGTTTCAGTTAGGTATCTTCGATCCCAAGCCATTTCCTTACATGGAATACTTATTTTTTTTTTTATCAGACTTGTTACATTTATAGGCTTGTGGACTCTCCTCCCTAGCCCCCACCTTTCACCACCTCCCTTTCTCTGTTATAACTACTTTCCATTTTGTCTTTGGCTTTAAGCAAGTAGTGACAAGACCAACTTCCAATCACTCGTCTCCTCATCATATCCATCAAATGACTTTCACCTACTTTGCACTAATACACACACACACACAAATACACACACACACACACACACACCACACACACATATGTACAGTATATATATACATGTGTGTGTGTATTAGTGCACAGTAGGTGAAAGTCATTTAATGGATATGATGAGGAGACGAGTGATTGGAAGTTGGTCTTGTCACTACTTGCTTAAAGCCAAAGTCAAAATGGAAAGTAGTTATAACAGAGAAAGGGAGGTGGTGAAAGGTTGGGGCTAGGGAGAAGAGTCCAGAAGCCTATAAATGTAACCAAGACAAACAAGTTTGAAAAAAAAAAAAATTAAGTATTCCATGTAAGGAAATGGCTTGGGATCAAAGATACCTGACTGAAACAAGTGTATGATGAGTGTATAAAATTCAAGTAGGGAACATTGAGTTTTGCACAGGTCAATGGAAATGAGGGGTAAAATAAGTGAATAGTAGGATGCTAAAAAGAGGGTTTTAAAAAAATTAACCAAAATTTTGAAATGGTGCTATAGGACAGAGGAAAAAATTCTATAGGTATGTATGAGGGGACAGGTAAATGTATCAATAAAAATTAAGAGCAAAACAAGGGAGAGAGAGAGAGAGAGAGAGAGAGAGAGAGAGAGAGAGAGAGAGAGAGAGAGAGAGAGAGAGTTTGAATAAGTATTTTAGATTGACAAAAGTTTTACATGAGGGACGTCAATGCTGAGAAAGGTTAACGATCAACCGATTTTCGATAAAATGACGGAAATGTAGATGAGTTATCTCAAAGCATCCTGCCCAGTGGGGAAGGAGTAAGTAAATGAAAGTTTTTGGAAAGTAAACAGCTGGAGAGTAAGCTCTAAATGATTGAAGAGTAGACAGACATAAGAAAGGAGAATAAGAATTTGAAGAATAGAGAGCGGTCAGCAGATGAAGAGATTTACAGGTGTGATCAGTAGCATAGTGGTGCTAATTAAATAAATTGTGCGATATGTCTAGGAGAAGTAAATGTTCTGAAGAATGAGAGGAGCAATTTTTCAAATGAACCAGATTAGGTGAATGGAGTATTTTACACAGGTAAAACATTATGCAATACATCTATAAAGATTATAATCAGTATCAGCTGAGAGATTAAGACA
>NC_089746.1:24091647-24141647 GCF_040412425.1 Macrobrachium rosenbergii
TTAACCATAATGCCATCTTACCTTCTCAAATTCTTCACACTTTTTTGGATACACTTGTCACTACAAAGCCTGAGATTCAAATGCAAGAATATTAAGATATTCTGAAGTCCGTGTCAGGATTTGCAACCACATCCCGAGTATCAGGTCGGTAACATGATCTCCTTATGATGCTCCGGATACCGGTTCGAACCCTGCCACGGGAATCACAATTTCTTAATTTTCTTGCATTTGGATCTCAGTCTTTATCTTGACAAGCTTGTCCAAAAAGCATGAAGAATTCTAGAAGTTAAGAGAATGTCGTAATTATTACAATTACATACTTATTTGTTAAAACGTGATTAGCAGATAGATTCTCTCTCTCTCTCTCTTCTCTCTCTCTCTCTCTCTATCTCTATATATATATATATATATATATATATATATATATATATATATATATATATATATATATATATATCTATATATATATAATTTATATTAGTGAAAATAATCAACAATTATTATTTATTATGCATTATATGAAATATATACATCTCAATTATAATTGGTACATATATGATATAATTTATATTAGTGAAAATAATCAACAATTATTGTTATATTATACATTATATGAAACCTCTGGGAAACCTATATATAAGGTCAATTATAATTGATACATATATATATATATATATATATATATATATATAGAATCTCAGGTTATATATAGGCTCTTCAATTTCTTATTTGGATATATATAGTTACAAGCATATCTAAAATATATTATATAGTTAAGAGGGCATTGTATTAGAATTATATATATATGTATATATATATACTGTATATATATAAATGAATATAAATATATATACATACATACATACAAGCACTTATACAGGTACTACATATACATACAGTATACACACATATATATACAATGCGTGTGTGTTTCTGTGTGTGTATGCATGCGTGTGTGTGTGTGTGTGTGTGAGTGTGCGAGTTCGTGTTAAAATACTTGGAGCGTAGGTTGGGGTTCAAGTTTTTACATACCGAGGTGATAGGGAATATCAAGTGGTTTTCATAGCTTCAAAAAATCTGATCCACGAAATTGGTCCTGTTAATAAATTACAAATTGTTTCATTGCTTTGCCAAATTTCAAATTATTTATGTTCCTAAGCAGCAAAGATGATTTTTTTTCTAACTATAAGTCAAGAATGAAATAAAATAGTAACCAAAGTGTAATAGTGAATTATAAAAATAAAGATGATAGTTACAAAAATAATAAAAGTTCAAAAGAGTTATGAAACATATAACTCTGAGAAATATAGGCTTCCGAAAAAGAAAAATGTTTATTACCGATCTCTTCTGTTTCTGTGCATCATTGCAGTAAAGAACCACAACCCCTCTATAGCACCTGTTATAAGCCTTGAAAATTGAACACCAGATATTTCTTTGATGTGAAACAAAAGAGGAGCGCTTTTTTAGATCTAAAGACGATTAAACAGCGAGTTTCCTAGAATTTTCTTCGTGTGAGAATTCTTTTCTGACAATTTTTGTTGTTGTTTTCTTCCAGGTCTTGACAATAATAATTATATTCCGTTCTTCTTATTATTGCTCTTTCGATTCTATGAGCTGGGTAAAGTAGCTGAGTAGAGGGAATTTTCAACACAGCAAAATAAACGCCCTTTAAGTAGAGGAAAAAAAACCCCATATAGACTCCACTTTTCTAACCCCGCCCCCGAAGGGGCGTGGCCACCCCCTCCCTAATGATAAGCTCATGTACGACGTGAGGCCTAAAAAGGGCGGAGCAACGCCCCAACCCCAAACAGGGGCGTGGCTAGCCCCTCCCCCTCCTGATAAGCTCATATACGCATGAGGCCTAAAAGGGGTGTGGCCTCCCAGACCCCAAACAGACTCCACTATTCTGGTGGGCGTGGCCACCCCTGACCCCAAATCGACTCCAGTTGTATTATAAGCTCATGTACGTACATGAGCTCATATTAGGGGGGCGTGGCCACCGTGACCCTAAATGGACTCATGTCTTATAAGCTCACGTACATGAACTAATATATGTACATGAGGTGCAAAAGGGTGTTGCCACCCCTGACTCCACTTGTCTTATAAGCTCATGTACGTACATGAGGTCGAAAAAGGAGTGGGTGCGTGGACACCTGTAACTCTACGGGAATGAAACCACTTTTCTGCACCCCGTGACGTCACGCAACTCTACGGGAATAAAACCACCAATTCAACCCCTGACCTCAAATTGACTCCACTTTTTCGGGCGTGGCCACCTGTAACTCTACGGAATAAAACCAACATTTCAACCCCCGACCCCAACCTGCCTCCACTTTTGCCCACCCCCGTGACGTCACGCAACTCTCACGGGAATAAAACCACCAATTCAACCCCTGACCTCAAATTGACTCCACTTTTTGGGGCGTGGCCACCTGTAACTCTACGGGAATAAAACCAACATTTCAACCCCCGACCCCAACCTGGCTCCACTTTGCCGCACCCCCGTGACGTCACGTAACTCTACGGGAATAAAACCACCAATTCAACCCCTGACCTCAAATTGACTCCACTTTTTGGGGCGTGGCCACCTGTAACTCTACGGAATAAAACTAACACGGGAATAAAACTAACATTTCAACCCCCGACCCCAACCTGGCTCCACTTTGCCGCACCCCCTGTGACGTAACTCTACGGGAATAAAACCACCAATTCAACCCCTGACCTGAAATTGACTCCACTTTTTGGGGGCGTGGCCACCTGTAACTCTAAGGGAATAAAATCAACATTTCAACCCCCTGACCCCAATCTGGCTCCACTTTGCTGCACCCCCGTGACGTCACGTAACTCTACGGGAATAAAACCACCAATTCAACCCCTGACCTCAAATTGACTCCACTTTTTGGGGCGTGGCCACCTGTAACTCGGGAATAAAACCATCCTTTCAACCCCGACCCCAACCTGGCTCCACTTTGCCGCACCCCCGTGACGTCACGCAACTCTACGGGAATAAAACCACCAATTCAACCTACCCCAAATTGACTCCACCTTTCCTACCCCCCGTGACGTCACGTAACTCTACAGGAATAAAACCATCCTTCCAACCCCTGACCCCAAATCGACTCCATTCCTAACCCCCGTGACGTCACGTAACTCTACGGGAAGCCCTTCATTTGAACCCCCGACCCCAAATCGACTCCACGCTTATGCCCCCGTGATGTCACGTAACTCTACGGGAATAAAACCACCCCACCCCAACCCCAAATAGACTCAGTTCACTGCTTTTTGCGACTCATGTCCCCTTTAATTGTTTTCAACGTAACCGGGACGTTTACCTCCTCCTCATATAAAATCTCTAAATTAATATATGCACATCGCGAATGTAGCCTCTCTCTCTCTCTCTCTCTCTCTCTCTCTCTCTCTCTCTCTCTCTCTCTCAGCCGTTACATTTTGCTTAGATATTCGGAGTATCATGATAAAAGGATATTTGGCGACTGACTTCAACCTCATGTGAGACATATATTTATCAGTTTGATATCTCCCCCAATAACCGACACACGGATGAAACCTGACCTTATCGCCATATTTGCCAAGCTGACTTCACCCTCACGTGAAATTTTATCTATCATAGAATTTGAGTCATAACCTCCATACACTACACAAGTTTAAAGGCAAACACTTCAATTTGTTTATTTATTAATACCGAGTTTGAAAGAGGTTAAATGAAAATCAAATGACAGACGGAATTTCAGTTTTGTTTATTTATTAATACCGAGTTTGAAAGAGGTTAAATGAAAAATCAAATGACAGACGGAATTGTTATTTTATATTTGTAACCAATGCTAAATACAGGGAATGAATTAATATTCCATACAAATACATACATTAGAAAAAACTATATATACAAACACGAACGCGATAATATACGCATTCGCTTTTCCAAAAACAATACTTCAACGAAACACACGGCTACTAAATATTTTCTAACCTGTTCCTTCACATCACAGCCTCAGTATATACCACATACATCTACTCCAGCACTTTCCCGACCGTTTATCAAAGACGACGTTTCATCTAACACCTCAAAGCTTTTAAATTTAGCTAACAAGTTTTTCATATATAAATCTTCCACGCACCTTTCCTCCAACAGGGATAAATTCTTTTTCATTATAGCCACGCAACATATTTTACCAATTTTGCTCATTTCATCACTGAATGTAGCTAACACAGGTAAATATTGATTCAACCAAGTCGTATTAACACGCCCGCTTTGACCGATGCCAGCGGGAAAGATAACATACTTGACAAAGTCATACGATGATTTAGATAATTCTTCCTTCAATTTCTTGACCGAAGAAAAAAGTGGTTGAATCTCATCTGCTTACTATCTCTGGCCAAACGATCGGCATGATCTTCATCTTTGGAATAAGCCACGCTCTTTTGTGCGTATTCGTTCTCTTCAATGGGGGCGCCGATACCGTATTGTGTTAATAAGGTAGCTATGGTAGGGAGATCAACTTCATCGTTGCATTCCCAAGATGTGATATTTTCAGGTCTTTTCACAATGGCGGAACCTTCAATACCCCTATCACGAGGACATGCATATGATGCACCAGTGCGAGAATATCGAAAACCTGCCAACTCGGCATACGGATAAGCACGAATGACGTCTGCCACCACACCGTAATTCCTGCATGTGACACAATTAGTGGCCACTACTAAACACGTGTTCCGCTTCCTGAACATATTTTCGGACAAGTTCCCGAAAACTAACTTGCACGAGGAGGTTGATGAAGCCATGGCGAGAGTCCACGTCTTGATGTGATAATCCTTCAAGAGATAATGAGCTACCCTGAGCTCCCCTGCCTTTATCACAATCACCGATTACAAACCAGTTGTGACGAAGCATCAAGTCTCTCTCCTCCCAGCCATGATTCACACACACACGAATAAACAAGTCTTATCATTCCCTCACGCCAAAGGTCATCCACACAGATCGGTGTGATCTACATCTTTGGAATACAATACTTCAACGAAACACCGTATGTCACACCTGATTATTACTTTCTGATCTTGTTTTTCCCTCCCTCCTCCTCCTCCTCCTCCCTCCTCCCCTCCTCCTCCTCCTCTGAACACCATAAATACAGCCGACAAGGGAAATTGACGTTATTCCATGCCCAAAGTTTATAAGAGTAAGTGCATCAAGTATTTCTCTTGACCGGAACGTCATTCGCCCGTCACTATTCAGTAAGTAGCATATAAAACAGTTTCCATTTACTCGAACATATAGTAAATATTAAAAACAGCAATAAGATTCATCTGTATACGGAATAGATATTCATATGAAATAATGTACCCGTTGAAAGAAACAGAATATATAAAACAGTCATTATTTTCTCTTTCAGATATGGGAAATAACTCCAGTAGCGAACTGTCAGCTGACAAAGAAGTAGCCACTCAGGTCAGACACCATTACTACTATGGTGCTGGAGCCCCAACACATTTATTAGGAAGGTGAAAACAGGTCATGACCATGAAGCAGGAGTAGAAGAAGAAGTAGCTGGAGATGCAACAACCCCGCTGACAGCCCACAGCAGTGCAACCCCCCACCAACTCCGCCACCACCACTACTGAAGGAAATGAGCAACATATGGTGAAGGTATGTAAAACCGATGTGTTATATATTTATTTAATAACAGTTCTTGATTCCATAGAAACACGCACTCTTTTTTTCTCCGTTTTCCTGTTTTTGATTTCAAATGGATTGTGGGCATAGTAAAAAACACGTATATGATTATTCATAAGGATTTATTGACCACATAAAAGACAGTGTACAAATTCAATACACTAATCACCGTCAGACTGTCTCAGCACACATCCCAATATAACGTCCACGTGTATCCTTATGATAAGGCGAATATTCCGAAAAGCGTTTAAGAGGAAACGACTAAGACGTCTTAGCATTTTATCACCGACGTTCACGGGTGAATGATTCTCACAGCTCATCCTGAAATAAGTAAAAATAGTTATGTGATTCACGGTGTATGATACATATATAGAATATATCCTTAACAGAATGTAAATGGGGTAATATAAAAATCAAAGAAAAATATACATTTACCTTAGTTGTTTAAGATGCGGAGACATTCCTTGTATGTAATAGCACGTTTGACCCCGACCTCCAATGTGAACATTTAAACTTTTTCAAATATTTAAAATAATATCCCGTTATCCATTTATCATTGCCTCTCAAACGAGTGAATGAGAATACATTTTGTATTAAGGATAATACTGTTTTCACACCTCGGTGACTCACGCAATGAACAAAAAAACTAACGTAAAGACCGCATTTGTACGATTTATCGGGTTGTATTTGTTTTATTAGTCGATAGAGGCTATATTTGGGATGTGCATATATAAATTTAGAGAAGTCATTCGAATAAACTTTAGGATTTATACCGTAACTATCAAAAAGAAGATTATATTTCTAGGTGATTTTTCCACGTAAAACATACCCAATGACCGACAATATTAATATCAGTAGACGAAGATAATGTATTAGATATAAAAACTAAAGGTTTGATTCTATTTTCTGGCAATGTCAATAATCCTACTTCATCCGAAGCGAACACACCTAAATATTTAACCCGGTCACCGAGTGAACCTTTTAAACTTATTTCAATTTCTTTTGTATCCATTCTATTTAACCCCTAACATCACACTGAATAACTCTATCCGCATCCACCGTTAAAATACCCTTGGTATCCCCGAAAAGTAAAATAATGCAAGGGTTAGGTGTAGCCGTACCCAGCCTGATCGATATTCGCAGGTTTGCCGAAATTTCCACTGGCATGGAATCTTCAACATCTTCCACCACAAAATTAAAGCAGTAAATAGCTCTACCATTTTTAAAACTATCATAAGTGATCAGATTATCACCGCCACCCCTATACTTTTCTGCGTCTCGTGATATAATTGCATGATGGTATTAGGAAACTGCATTGAATATTATATACAGTATTCCCATTAACGGTAATATGTATATTATTTAAATCGAAAGATTGAAAATATAGGCTATTGGCTGCGTAATCACCTGAAAATGTTTCCATATCAATCATGGCCAATGTGATTTTTTCAGGTATACAACTGTTAAAAGGTTGATCAATTAAAATCGAATTTTCATTTTGCCCAATAACGTATGTCTTGTATAAAGTCTTATCAAATATATATTGTATAGGATTAACTGCTATCGCCTCATTTAAAGCCGACATTGCGTTATAATGTGGGGTAACTCTATCGATCCATAATTTAACCTTTTCTATATTTATCACATTTAAATGTCCGTCTGTGTGGGCACCCATAACCCAGTTATTATTTGCTAATTCGAGCCTAAGCCTCAAGTCAATCGAATCCAGTAAATACATGTCTATAGTCGCTATATCCAAAAGAAGTGGAAAATATGTATGCACGCCCCGCGTTTTAATGTCGCCCATAACTTTCGTCTCCCACCTGCTGGTTTGACCGAAGGTATTGGCAGTAAATTGTCGAGTTACCCCGTGTGTTACATGATAGTCATCATATAAAAATCCCGCCCGACCGGTGGTAGGTAATGCCGAGGGCTTTATCATTTTCAGCATTTTGATATATGATTGATAGTTAAATACAGGACAGGATTCCACCAACTTTTCATTCAAGAAAACAGAAGCGGATTTAAATAATGTATTACTTAGACCATTAACGACAGACACGTGATCATCATCTGCTAATTGCGCGCCGGCCCTATCTATTGTGATATATAATTCTAAAGCTATACTTGACAAATCTAAGAAAGAACCTGCCACCCCATTAATGCGAAATTCTATATATTTATCAGTTAGAATTTGATTTACGGAAATATTGCAAGGTGTAAAATCCAGTCTTTCCTTTGAATTAATTGAAGTTTCAATAATTCTCCGTCTATTAACATTCGGGAACAATTCAGATATACCCGCAATATACGATGAAACAGGAACTTGATTACCAGTTCCGGGTATGTTAGGAACTACGCTAGCCATATTTTGTGTTTATATAATTTGAGATGAAGGGTAGAACGAGTGCGTACCCGCCGAATGTCAATTGATGAATGAGTTACAAAAGATCGTACACGTCCTTATTATATGTACTTCTAGATTTAACGCGTGTATCCTTCCTCTTCCTACGTTTTTTCTTTCCTCCCACACTCGACCGTCTAACTAAACGTTTCACCGTTTTCCTCCGTCTCGTTCTTCTTCTTCTCCTTCCAGTACCGCTTAAAATTCGTTGTCCAGTAGTTTTGAGGGCTCTTATACCATTTCGTTTTAAGGATTCTTTTAAAGGTAAACCGTTGTTTACCATATCAGATAACACAGATCTACCGAATTCATTAACTGAAGGTTTCGCGGCATTAAATAGAAAAGGAAGTACTTTACGTGCAATACCACTTATAGTAGAAAAATACCACTTCCCCTCCTGCGACCGGGATAGAAAACGGAAATATCCTCAAACCCCGCCCCTCTCCTTAATAAAGGGTCTGATAAAAATAGTTTTTAAATTCCGCCTCTGAAGGAGGCGCGAATAACACTCTCATTTTACTGTTTATACTATTCCCAAACAATTTAAGTGGAGCTTGATTCACACGTTCTAGTTGACTCGAGGGTGTTACGATCACGAATAAGGAATGCCAAGGGTGAACATCGAATTATATACGTACCTATTCATCTAATTTTCCTCTAGGTTTTATACGGAGCAGGCAAGTAACGCTTGAGTCTTTAGCGAAATGTAAAAGGTGTCCATTTTGATCCGTGATAAGAATAGAAATCTGATCCAAGATGTTCGTGTTCAACAATTTGTAGACTGTATTATGTATTCCTTTTCCTCTACCACTTGCTAAAGTAAAACAGTCCAATATATTGACTAGTCTCCCACCAAAAATCGTCGGTTGAACTATATCCGTATACACATATATATAATCTACCCCACAATTATCAGGTAGAGAATCAAGGGAAACGTGTTCATTCAATTCACGCCCACCATATATTTCATAACCAGTATTAATATGAAAACCTAATAATTTCGCGGCTTTTCCACTAAATTTTACGTATATACTTTTAACGTCCCCCGGTCTCAGTTTCTCTCTCTTGATACGTGGCATAGTAATTCTCCTTAAATCTTCATCCCAATGAAATATACCGTTACTATTAAAATAATTTATGAAATTATCACCGTAATAAACTTTCAAATAATCATGCACGTCCTTATTAAGAGCTCTCACGAGTCTTTTCATATCCCCGCTAACATCGCTATTCTCGGTCTGTACAAATATGTATGCCTATCACGTTTATGACGCTCTGTAATAAATTCGAGAGTGAATAAATCATCTTTGGATAATATAGCGTAATAACTCCCCGGGAACATGATCGAAGCTAAACCTACTTCATATTCAACCCCATTAGGTAATAATATAGGTGTAGGTAATCTATTGGCAAATTTCGAAGGTGTATTTTTGGTATACGTGTCTAAACAGCCGAGACTGCTCAAATATATGGTGTGTTCACCAGCCATGTCGGTTAAATACTACGATGGGTATATGTCACGAATGGTATTTATAAGAAAAGTTCGATAGCGTTTTATCTAGGTCTTATATGCAGACTGCATGATACAACCCCATTTTCAGTAAACATTATTTCTTCACCGTTCTGATCCGAGACATCGATGGTAATGTAATCCAATACGTCAATGGTATTTAAAGGTTTATAAATGGCATTATGCGGACCTTTACCACATGCACATCCTAACGTGAAACAGTCTAAGAGATTAACCATTTTATCACCCAAGATGGTAGGTTGAACGATACCCGAATACAGGTAAACGTATTCAACGCCTTGATGGAATATATTTCTACCGCGGTGAGGTCTCAACGCACCCGAACTGTATATTAAATACCTGACTTTTTCATTGAAACCAAACATATTAGCTGCTTTAGCACTGAGTTTAATCGTAATTGAATCAATCATGTCAACTTTGGCCACTCCTGCATCGACATGTGGAATGCTCATTACCTTCGTGTCATCATTCCATGAGAATAAACCGTCCCTGCGGATAGCTCCGCGAATATGCTCACCGTAAAATCCAGATAATTGTTCAATAATTTCCGTATTAAACGCTCTAGTCATGACATTCATATCACCACCCAACAAACCCGAAATGGACTTATAAATATAAGTATAAACGCGTTTCCCAACTGACTCGTTATAGATCACGTTAAATTGAATAGTAAAATCAATGTCTTCTGGTTTAATAGCGTAATATAATTTCGGGAGAATGACTCCCACTAGGCCCACTTCATATTCCACTTCTTTCGGTAATGATATTGGGGCAGCTAACCTATTGGTAAATTTACACGCCCGGTTTTCTGAAATGTACTTATACATGCTTTGCTATTCACGTATATGATGTGATCGCTACACATGTTGAATGTAGACTGTATGACTAACAATGGGCATCGGGTTTATAAATAATATGTGTACATAAAAACCTCCACGTTCATGTTATACATAAAAACCTCCACGTTCATGATATGTCATGCAGTATTCATGAATTTGTTATCTCACAGATTGCCACGTCATTAAAGAAGATGTCCAAGCCTCTAGCCGCCATGATGAATCATCCTCACCACACTCCGATCCAGGTAAAATATTATTATTATTATTATATTATCATTGTTGGTTTTGCAGTTATTATTATTATTATTATTATTATTATTATTATTATTATTATTATTATTATAATACACGTTCACTCCGGTGCTAATTAACACGATCTTTACAGATCCCTTCGCTGAAGACTTCCCATTAGATGAAGATTTGTTGGGAGTAATAATAATGAAGCGTCACGCATTGGTGGAGGGGATCTGCACTCGCGAGGGAAAGAACGGAGGGTAACAAGGTAGTGAGTACCATTCATTATGCGGCTGCGGTAGGGTCACACATTGACGTGGCAATGAAGCTAAGTAGTAGCATAGCCCGATTACGCGAAGATGTGCTCAGTAACTTCCTTGAAAGAGGTATTCGCTCGGCTATGCTCTACTTGTGTGTTATTATCACCAGTGTGAGGATGCTAGGCGACATGAATGAAAAAATGCTTTTTATTTATGTACCCCGCCTATCCTCACTACGATTGACTCGATCTATGACTCCCTGGAGGAGGCTATTGAGTTTATAGCTAATAACTTGGAAGAAAGACTCAACCGTACTGAGGGTTCGGGTTGGTGTATGACCTCGCTGGACAGGGTTGAACTTCATATCACGCGGCGTGAGTTAGTGAATATTAATAACTTCAAGGCGTATCCCAAGGAGTCCGTGGTAGTGATCAGGTTATCAATATTCAGTCCGGGTACAACTGTGTTATTACAGCATTAGAAGCTTACGTTGTACTCGGGATAACCTCCCACACGTATTAACAACCTCCTCGTGTCTTAATGAGGAGGATGGGGAGGGGGCAATTTAATATCAAACACTCGCCAGATATGCCGTTGACCCATGACTCTTTCAAAACATTAGAAAAGGGGAATAACCTCAACATATATCTGTATAAATTATGTGAATTAGGCATGGGAAACAGCGGAAAAAACATTGGACGGTACATCTGGCGAGGAAAGGTGGTAACCCCAAAGCCGTCATTTGGTCACGTTGTTATTAATCACTGACGACCACGTTGCGTTGATTAAGGATATGTTGGCATTCGTGAAGAAGTTCCGACACGGATTCAAGCAGGGGCGGGGACTGAGCACGCGGGTGGTATGTGTTACAATTGTTTGACTTTGTTTAATAGTCCCACCATCCGCGAGGCACACTCAGGCCTGTACCGCTCGAACCACTGTCGAATACCCAGAACCCGGTCAATTTAAACAGTTTACTAAAGTTAAAGCTCTGCAGCCAATCTCACACATGGCTTTCCTGGATTTTGAAGCGTATAATATTCAACCGAAGACCAGAGAGGACGATCCGAGAATAGTATCTCGGCAGAAAGCTTTCGCTTACTGCTACGTGATCGTTGACGGTAGAACGGCGGAATATTGTACCCATAGACTAAGTCACGGAGAGAAATGCGTTGATGATTGTTTGCAGAACATGAACCAGGACTGGGCGTTATTGCGCGAACGAATGCGTGCGTATCCTTTACATATGACTCCTGAATCCACCCGTAAGTTTGAAGCGAGCACTCATTGCGAAGGCTGCAACGTCGAATTCAAGGCTGAGTCACGAAAATGCGACATCACGCTCATTCTGTGGCACGGGATAACTTTCTGTGTGCACTGTGTCAACAGTGTAATTTGAAGATTCAATTTAAGGAGCCGACTTTAACAGTGTTCGTACACAATTTGTCATATGACATCGCCCTGGTCTTGAAAGAGGCGGGGGCTCAACATGATTTTGAAATTCTGAAACGCGAGGGTAGTAAATTTTACTCAGCCAGATCAGGCAATCTGAGATTCGTGGATAGCAACAACGTGATTAAAGGGACCCTTTCTAGTCTCGCCTCGAGTCATATCAAACAGAAAGGTTCCTCGAAATCGTACGTAAGTTGTTAACCCAGTATTCTCGGGATTGTCTCGATTTAGTTTTGGGTACGGGTAAACAGTACTACCCTTATGATTATGTGACGGGTTTCAATATCCTGCGTAAGCCTGGCATCCCTTCTCGAGAGTGTTTCGATTCGGAACTTACAGGGGAAACCCTTTCCAGCGAGGACTATGCACACGTGGTCAAGGTTTGGAACGCTGCTAATTGCGCCAATCTTCTAGATTACACCATTTTGTATTTGTTAATGGATGTGGGATTATTAGCAGACGTTTATTTAGCTTGGAGGAAGGCTGCCATGGCGCAATTTGGACTAGACCCCGCCCGTTACCTGACTTCTACCTCTCTCTCGCTCGATGCTTTCCTGTATTCCTCTAAAATTCGTCTCCCCCTCATTTCGAATGGTGAACTCTATCAATTAATTTGTAAAAACATCCGCGGCGGTTTTTGTAGTCTAGTTCGAAGGCAATGTGTAGCTAATAATCCAGAGTTAAATCCCAGTTTTAGGGTAGGTGATCCTCAATCGTATATATATTATACGTTGATTTCACCAGTTTGTATCCCACAGTTATGAGTAAATACAAAATGCCCTTGGGTGAAATAACTGAACTTTGCCCTGCCGAATTAGAAAGTTTTGTCGCTAGCGATATTACCGCCATTGATTCACAGGGTGAATACGGTTATTTCATCCTGCTCGATACCAAACCAGTTAGACGGGATGTTGCTCTACAGACGGACGATCTCCTCTCGCCATTCATCACATGAATGTGACTCACCAGGATCTATCGCCCTATAGTAAAAACCTAATGAATAAATTCAAGGTGAAGCTACCCAAGAAAAAATGTTGTTGACGGGTACGCATTTACCCATGCGTAATCACTTGATCTGTCTTCCTTATTACAAACATTGATAAGACTCGGTCTCGAAGTTGATGTAATAAGGAAAGTGTACAAATTCAAACAGGATTTTTATTTGAGGGAATATATTCTGGAGAATGCCGAAAGGCGTGCTAAAGAGACCGATCCGGACAAGAGGAACACCATCAAAATCATAATGAATGGTCTTTTCGGTGTCACTATTAAAAATTCATTGAATTATTCTACCCGAACTGTCGTCACCACCGGTGAAGCCTCTCTCCTCAGGAATGTATCCAAACACACGTACAAGTCTTTGGAAAAACTGGGTAATGACAGGTACATTGTGAACCATTGCAAAGAGTCTGTTATGGCTGAATCCCCGATTTATATCGGTTTCAGTATACTAGACATGGCGAAGGATATGGTGTATCAGTTCTATTACGACGTTCTTCGAAAGCAGTATGGACACCGAGTTCAGCTCCTTTATACCGACACTGACAGCTTGATCTTTTCCCTCGCGACTGATAACCTCAATCGAGAACTGAAGGGTGTGCTCAAACCCTACATGGATTTGAGTAATTTCCCCAAAACTCACGAATTGTATGATGAGTCACGTAAGGGGAAACTAGGGTTAGTCAAGGTTGAAACGGGAGCTGAACTCATGAGGGAGTTTATCGGCGTTAAACCTAAAGTTTATTCGTATCTGACGGAAACTAGTCGTAGTAACACCTTGAAAGGAGTACAAAGGTGCCGGCAAAAGACCATTCCGCATGACCAGTATCGAGCTGTAATCGAAAAGAATGAGATTACTTATACTCGTGTGCACAATTTGCAAAGAGTAGGAGGTACGATGTGTCATACGAGCCAGCGAAAGGTATCTCTCTGTCCTTTAGAGGACAAGAGATATTATGTGACACCTTATAAATCGTTGGCGTATGGACATCCAGACATTGGGGTGGAGGAGGGTATGGCGGGGGAGGGGGGGGGGAGGAGGAAGAGGAGATAGAGAGGGCAATTCCTCCGACCCTACATCCATCACATCATTTCCCGCGGGTGAAAGGATGTTCAAAACGTCGAAGAGAGAATAGTAAAATATACAATGTTAATTCCTCTCTCTCTTCGGCGTCTTTGACTTCTCCTCGACAGGAAATGGTTTCACCCTCTCCTCCAGTTAAACGGAGGCGTATCACACCTTGACCGGGTGTCATAGTTTGTATATTTTACTATATATTTTATCCTATATTCATATATTTTAATATATTATATTGTATATAATATATTCATATACACAGTTGGTTTTTTATATTTTTAAATTATTAAATTGTATTTTTATTATAGGTTGCATTTTTACTGTACATTGTATTTTGATATTGTAGGAAAAACCTGTATATGTTTCATTATGGAAATTAAACAAATATTATTGCCGTCAACTTCCATTCACCCTAATTATTATTATTAAGGCTTGTATATAAAAGGAGCGTGTAAAGTATACAACTTTAGTCTTGAACGCGCTAACATCATGGCTGCGGCAGGTCCCTTCCCTGGGCAGTTGTTAGACCCGTTCGCTAATCCCGCTCGTATTATCATCGCGGGGTTTAGTAACAGTGGCAAGTCCGTCCTTTGTCAAAAATCATTGAACTCTATGAAACGCGTTTCCAATACATTTTATATTGCGGGGGTATCTGAACACCCCCTCGAAATGCATCCTCAATAGGTCCCAAATTTAAAGTATCCAAAGAAATTTTAAATCCCTTTGATTACGCTGAAAAGGGGGAGACAGAGGTTAATAAAGGTCTATTATTCATACTCGACGATTGTTTCCTCGAGGCTAGTGATAATAAATTTGTCACTAACGCCTTCACAGCGGGACGTCATTCATCTATTTCAGTTATATTCATAACGCAGAATATGTTTCATTCGGGCAAGTTTAGTAGAAGTATAAGCCTGAATTGTTCACATTATATTCTAATGAAAAATCGTGATTTTAGTCAAATTGAAACTCTAGGTCGGCAGTTATTCGGCCGTCAAAAAGCTTCAGCCTTTTCGGACATATATAAAAAGGCCCTATCACGTAACCGCTACGGTTATTTGTTAGTAGACTTCGCTCCGTCAACACCTGAACTGTTACAGCTCCGAACTAATATTCTGGGTGAAACGGAATATCAAATAGCTTACCAATATGGATAAAGAACGGATAAAACTGCTAAAAACTTTGTACGGAGATGCACGGGGTGTGGGTAGTTTCAGCGGGTGAACTCTTTATTCAGGGTAGCGAAAATCTGGATAGCCAAATTACACGTGAAAATGTTAAAGAATTCTTGCGTGGACAAAAGTCTTACACACTGCATAAAGTCACTCGAAAAATTCCCAGAAGAAAAATCATGTCACCTAAAACCGCGAGTAATAGCGAGCACCGATTTAGCCGATATGTCCAAATTAGCTCGGTATAATAATGGGTTTAAATATTTGCTGGTCTTTATTGACGTGTTTTCCAGATATCTACAAATTGTTCCCTTGAAAAAGAAGGATGGTGTTACTATGCGTCGCGCTTTGAAGAAGGTTATCGAATCTACCGAATTTTCGGGAATTTCACGTTTGAATAGTGATGAGGGTAGAGAATATTATAACAAACATGTCAGAGAATATTTAGATAGTAAAATATAAAATTATATAGCGTTTATTCGAGAGAAATCAAATCCTCTATAGCTGAAAGAGTCATAAGGACTATTAAAAGTCGGATATATAGATATCTCACACATAAGAATACCTTAAAATACATTAACGTCTTGCGTGACATTGTTCAGAGTTACAACCACAACCCCATAGGAGTTTGGGTCGCACCCGCAAGAGGTTCACGCATTAACGGCTAGAGATGACATTGAACGTCAATTCTCGAGTATGTATAAAAAAGGCTGTTCTCGTTAATCCTCCCACCATTTCGCTCTTGAATGTTGGAGACGTTGTACGCATTGCCGATGAGCGTCGGAACGCAATTTTTAGGAGGGATACACAATTCAAAATACTCTAGAAATTTTAAAATCCGAAAAGTGGATACATCGCAAAATCCAGTCGTATACTTCTTGGAAGATTTAGCGGGTGAAGAAATAAAGGGTGCATTTTATCGTGAAGAATTAATTCCACAAATCTACCAGAAACGTATGATATCACTATTCTGGGAAGGAGGAAGAAAAATAATAAAACTCAATATTACGTTCATTGAAAGGTTATCCGAGACAATTCAATTCCTGGGTTGATGAATCTCAAATTGAACGGATATGAACCGTAAGCAGCCTTTAATACGTAAAAATAAAAACTTTATTTTATTCATCTCTGGTTTATCACCCAGTGAAAGAAGTAAAGTCATTCCCATCTTAAACGGTGGTTTGGTGGCTACGCTCCTGGAAATTTTTAGAAATTTTCTTTGTGGTAATCTAACTCAAGATAAGAAGTTTATTAAACACTTAAGAAATTGTAGACGAGAAATTCATCTTGTGTCCTTGAAAACAACGTCCATATCTAAGAAGAAAAATATACTGAAAAGTCGTAAAGGGGGGCTATTCTATCAGCGTTATTACCTATTGCAGCGAGTTTGGTAGGAAGTCTTTTTAATTGAAAATGAAGGAGTTTTACGTTATCCCTGCCATTACCTACGAGAGGTTAATGAATAGAAAAGAGGTTTGTGATGGTGATATTAATAACCTGGAGGGTACTGGCAAGTTGGATACGACAGCTGTTAGTAGTAGCGGACACGTCCCTCTTAATATCCAAAAACTGTCTGTGCCAGCTATATCGCTCACGGGACCTCCTCTTCCTCCTCCTCCTCCTCCTATAGAAAGTGTAGGTGCAGTGACTGGAGGGAGGTGGTAAACGCCCCTGATTACGTTGAAAACAATTAAAGGGGACATGACTCATAAAAAAAAGCAATCCCGATTTAACAGGTATTATTCCAATATTTTTTAAAGAACCTCAAAAGTCATATGTTACGGCTTTTGTTAAGCACTTACAAGATTCTAACACGGTTGAATGGAATGAAGAAGGAGATTTAACTCATCCACTCGCAGGTTATAATATTTTAGATATAGCTCGAGAATTTCAAGGGAATAAAAAAACCCACGTTGATAATATTTCGAATTATCACTACTTCATAGAAATGGCCGGGGTTAAAGATTGGATGTTAAGGAATATAGCCATTAAAAAACAAATCGAAACGTGGCGAAATATGGGGAAAAGGAGGAGGAGGAGGAGGAGGAGGAGGAGGGGAGGGGAAAAACAAGATGGCGGTTGTGAGGAAGAAACGAAACAGAAGCATGGTGGATGCGTGGGTGGCTTATTAACATTTTAGGAACAATGATGCCGGAGCTGTTTAGTCACGTGATACTGATTTTGATAAAATGAGTCATATGTGTGGATGACTTTGGCATGGGGAATGATAAGACTTGTTTATTCGTGTGAGCTTGAATCATGGCTGGGAGTGATACTGATTTTGATAAAATGAGTCATATGTGTGGATGACCTTTGGCGTGAGGGAATGATAAGACTTGTTTATTCGTGTGTGTGTGAATCATGGCTGGGAGGGAGAGAGACTTGATGCTTCGTCACAACTGGTTTGTAATCGGTGATTGTGATAAAGGCAGGGAGCTCGGGTAGCTCATTATCTCTTGAAGGATTATCACATCAAGACGTGGACTCTCGCCATGGCTTCATCAACCTCCTCGTGCAAGTTAGTTTTCGGGAACTTGTCCGAAAATATGTTCAGGAAGCGGAACACGTGTTTAGTAGTGGCCACTAATTGTGTCACATGCAGGAATTACGGTGTGGTGGCAGACGTCATTCGTGCTTATCCGTATGCCGAGTTGGCAGGTTTTCGATATTCTCGCACTGGTGCATCATATGCATGTCCTCGTGATAGGGTATTGAAGGTTCCGCCATTGTGAAAAGACCTGAAAATATCACATCTTGGGAATGCAACGATGAAGTTGATCTCCCTACCATAGCTACCTTATTAACACAATACGGTATCGGCGCCCCCATTGAAGAGAACGAATACGCACAAAAGAGCGTGGCTTATTCCAAAGATGAAGATCATGCCGATCGTTTGGCCAGAGATAGTAAGCAGATGAGATTCAACCACTTTTTTCTTCGGTCAAGAAATTGAAGGAAGAATTATCTAAATCATCGTATGACTTTGTCAAGTATGTTATCTTTCCCGCTGGCATCGGTCAAAGCGGGCGTGTTAATACGACTTGGTTGAATCAATATTTACCTGTGTTAGCTACATTCAGTGATGAAATGAGCAAAACTAGTAAAATATGTTGCGTGGCTATAATGAAAAAGAATTTATCCCTGTTGGAGGAAAGGTGCGTGGAAGATTTATATATGAAAAACTTGTTAGCTAAATTTAAAAGCTTTGAGGTGTTAGATGAAACGTCGTCTTTGATAAACGGTCGGGAAAGTGCTGGAGTAGATGTATGTGGTATATACTGAGGCTGTGATGTGAAGGAACAGGTTAGAAAATATTTAGTAGCCGTGTGTTTCGTTGAAGTATTGTTTTTGGAAAAGCGAATGCGTATATTATCGCGTTCGTGTTTGTATATATAGTTTTTTCTAATGTATGTATTTGTATGGAATATTAATTCATTCCCTGTATTTAGCATTGGTTACAAATATAAAATAACAATTCCGTCTGTCATTTGATTTTTCATTTAACCTCTTTCAAACTCGGTATTAATAAATAAACAAAACTGAAATTCCGTCTGTCATTTGATTTTTCATTTAACCTCTTTCAAACTCGGTATTAATAAATAAACAAATTGAAGTGTTTGCCTTTAAACTTGTGTAGTGTATGGAGGTTATGACTCAAATTCTATGATAGATAAAATTTCACGTGAGGGTGAAGTCAGCTTGGCAAATATGGCGATAAGGTCAGGTTTCATCCGTGTGTCGGTTATTGGGGGAGATATCAAACTGATAAATATATGTCTCACATGAGGTTGAAGTCAGTCGCCAAATATCCTTTTATCATGATACTCCGAATATCTAAGCAAAATGTAACGGCTGAGAGAGAGAGAGAGAGAGAGAGAGAGAGAGAGAGAGAGAGAGAGAGAGAGAGAGAGAGAGAAGTTGATAGAGGCTACATTCGCGATGTGCATATATTAATTTAGAGATTTTATATGAGGAGGAGGTAAACGTCCCGGTTACGTTGAAAACAATTAAAGGGGACATGAGTCGCAAAAAGCAGTGAACTGAGTCTATTTGGGGTTGGGGTGGGGTGGTTTTATTCCCGTAGAGTTACGTGACATCACGGGGGCATAAGCGTGGAGTCGATTTGGGGTCGGGGGTTCAAATGAAGGGTTTCCCGTAGAGTTACGTGACGTCACGGGGGTTAGGAATGGAGTCGATTTGGGGTCAGGGGTTGGAAGGATGGTTTTATTCCTGTAGAGTTACGTGACGTCACGGGGGGTAGGAAAGGTGGAGTCAATTTGGGGTAGGGGGTTGGAAGGATGGTTTTATTCCCGTAGAGTTACGTGACGTCACAGGAGGTAGAAAAGTGGTGGAGTCAATTTGAGGTCGGGGTTGAATTGGTGGTTTTATTCCCGTAGAGTTGCGTGACGTCACGGGGGGTGCGGCAAAGTGGAGCCAGGTTGGGGTCGGGGGGTTGGAAGGATGGTTTTATTCCCGTAGAGTTACAGGTGGCCACGCCCCCAAAAAGTGGAGTCAATTTGAGGTCAGGGGTTGAATTGGTGGTTTTATTCCCGTAGAGTTACGTGACGTCACGGGGGTGCGGCAAAGTGGAGCCAGGTTGGGGTCGGGGGGTTGAAATGTTGGTTTTATTCCCGTAGAGTTACAGGTGGCCACGCCCCCAAAAAGTGGAGTCAATTTGAGGTCAGGGGTTGAATTGGTGGTTTTATTCCCGTAGAGTTGCGTGACGTCACGGGGGGTGTGGCAAAGTGGAGGCAGGTTGGGGTCGGGGGGGTTGAAATGTTGGTTTTATTCCCGTAGAGTTACAGGTGGCCACGCCCCGAAAAAGTGGAGTCAATTTGAGGTCAGGGGTTGAATTGGTGGTTTTATTCCCGTAGAGTTGCGTGACGTCACGGGGTGCAGAAAAGTGGTTTCATTCCCGTAGAGTTACAGGTGTCCACGCACCCACTCCTTTTTCGACCTCATACGCATACATGAGCTTATAAGACAAGTGGAGTCAGGGGGCAACACCCTTTTTGCACCTCATGTACATATATTAGTTCATGTACACGTACATGAGCTTATAAGACATGCGGAGTCCATTTGGGGTCACGGGTGGCCACGCCCCCTAATATGAGCTCATGTACGTACATGAGCTTATAATACAACTGGAGTCGATTTGGGGTCAGGGGTGGCCACGCCCACCAGAATAGTGGAGTCTATTTGGGGTCTGGGGAGGCCACACCCCCTTTTTAGGCCTCATGTACGTATATGAGCTTATCAGGAGGGGGGAGGGGCTAGCCACGCCCCCTTTTGGGGGTTGGGGGCGTTGCTCCGCCCCTTTTTAGGCCTCACGTACGTACATGAGCTTATCATTAGGGGGGGGGGTGGCCACGCCCCCTTCGGGGGCGGGGTTAGAAAAGTGGAGTCTATATGGGGTTTTTTCCTCTACTCCTTTATGATGGGTTCACTTCACGACCCAAGACTTTTCGTAATATAGAGCCTATTTGGCTGTAAGTCCTAACAATGGGACCCGCAGAGGGGCAGTGCCACCAGTGCACCTCACGTGGTACGCTGTAGGCATTACTTAAGGTTCTTGCAGAGTCCCTTAAGGTTCTTGCAGAGTCCCTTAGGTCCCTAGCTGCAACCCCTTTCATTCCTTTTACTGTGCCTCCGTTCATATTCTTTCTTCCATCTTACTTTCCACCCTCTTCTAACAATTGTTTCACAGTGCAACTGCGAGGTTTTCCTCCTGTTACACCTTTGTAACCTTTTACTCTCAGTTTTCCTTTCAGCGCTGAAAAACCTCACAGGCCCCAGTGCTTGGCCTTCCATTCCTAGAACTGGGGAACTTTCATGCATTCAGTGCTACAGGCAGAAACAGGGAGCAGGAGTGGTTGGACAGCAAGCTACAAGAAAGAGGACTCACCAAGGGGACGAAGGGACGCTGCAAACAACCCTTAGTAATACCTACAGTGCACCACATGAAGTGCACTGACGGCACTACCTTCATACAGGGAAACGGAGAGAGGAGCTGATTTCCAAGCGAGAAAACTGCAACGTATCCGTAATTACCGAAAATGTCTTATCTCTTTCACCAAAGTCAGGAAAGTTTTAGTTTCCCCTCTGTAATTTTGAATGACATGATAAAGGATTTTTGTAACGATGGATGTCTACTAAAAGATATGTGAACGGCAGTAATATCAATTGGTGAGCATAAAAACTTACATAAAAAAAAGTTCTTGACGCAAGATGTTCATCTTCGTCTTCTGATTCTTCTTCTTTTTGTGGGGGGGGGGGGGGGACGGGGATTCAGTGATAGATTCCGGAGGGCACGACAGGGAAGGTAAGAAGAGTAAACCTGTCTTTGCCAGGGCTTCGAACCCCATTTTCGCCGTTAGTCATGGCGTTTCGTCACTCCCATCCCTGGGAATTTTGCTAGAATTTCCAGTTGCCGAAAATTTACGTACATCCCTTTTCTAAAAAGAAAAAAGAATGCCAATAGTAGCAATTTAACATATGCGTGGTTCATTTTCTAAGACTCTTTAAGGAGTCGAAGGAAAGTGATGCGGCTGCAATGATTTTAATCAGACCAATTCTCAAGGTTGAGGTCGTTTACTTGCAAAAGAAGAAAAGGGAAATAAAGCAATGTCTTGTAACTCGCCATTTCCCCCCCCACCACCCCATCGTAGGATATAAACAGTCCCAGGATTGCCAGCCATAGCATTGAGCACCAGCTGTCGTTCTTAAAACATCAGCACAAAGTGACCTAAGGTAGGGATTAGGATGACAACATAGACCTATTGTTATTGTTCTGTGTTTCTGAAAATTTATTGTTATTCCATAACAAGGTTTTCATACGAGTTTTACGTGTTTCACATATATTGAGAAGGTAATGAAAGTTACTCTCACTAAATTATTTTCAGGTCATGGTAAGAAGCACCGATTCTTTCAAACGTACGATTTTATTAATTATATATGTCAGCATATTCCACTATCTGTGACGAAATTTCTATAACTTTATTGAAGTTCATTTCGTATACATTCGTATTTTGTCCATATTTCATTATAAGTATAATAAACTAAATTTCTACGCGAACAAAATAAAGATTAGGTTTTGATATTTTCTAATGAAGTCTATAGTCTTCGTTTTAAAAACCTTTAATGAATATAATTTAGAAAATTGTAATAGCACAGCAGAATCAGTTAAAGCGATAGATACGTTTAATTTAGTACAACATAAATAGCGAAATATTTTTTCTGTAATAAATCGCGGTTTTTGGATCGGCACTAGACTAATATACACGAATTGTTCTTCGTACCTCGATTAGATTTAATGTAATTAAACATAAATTCAGAAAACAATATAAAAACATCTAAGGGCACATTTTGGTCCCAGTTACTAAGCAGCAAATACATTGATGAATGGCACTAATTACTGCCATTTTATTATGATGCAATTACTGTTATCAAACATCCTTCCTCCAATCTTGCTGTTCAACCCCTCTAATCATTAATCCTTAGTGTAACTGTGGGGTTTTCTCCCAGTTCCACCTTTAGATCCTTGTACTTTATCTCGTTAATTTTCTGGATCTCTTTTAAGTGCTCCAGTGGTTGGCTGTACAGTCAAACTCAAAATTTTCCTTTGAAGAATTTTTCCCCTTCCCATTACAGCCAAAATGAAGTTCCTGGTCGTCGCCTCATTCTGTGTGGCTGTGGCTCTCAGCCAGACTGTGATTCAGCCAAAACCAAACGTTCGAAATTTACCTGCTGAAATCAACAAAGGTTCGTACCTGTCTCATTTGCACATTTCGTAAAATGTCAAAAACTTTGCCCTAAAGGAAATGGTCCCTCTCCTCCTCAAAGAATTTGATGTAGCTCTTCAAAAGAAGGACAGATTACTTGATTTTTGAAGTAGAATAATTATAGCTTAATTGTATGCAATATTCACAAAAATGCTTTTAACAGACGCTCCAGGCCAGTGCATTGCATTCACTCTGAGACAACCGCAGGCCGTGGGAAAGTCTTGGTCCCTGGCTCCCTTCTGTGGCAAAGCCACCTGCATTCAACTTGAAGGAAAGCTCTTCGAAAAGGTGGAAGACTGTGGCTTTGAACCGAAGCCATCTCCCGGCTGCAGGGTCAAGAACGAAGCAGACAAAGACAAGCCATACCCAGCCTGCTGCCCCGTGTACGAGTGCCAGCCAGGTGCCACCCTTCAGTACCCAACTCCAGAAGAACTGAGGGCTGCTGCACAGAGGAACGCTCAGGCAGCACAAGGTGCACAAGGATAATCACCAGACTCTCAGGATGCTTTAAGTTTAAGACCCAAAGAGAATTTTTGTAGAGGTTTGAATAAATTCTTGGGAATATTTTTTAATGTTCATGTCTAATGGCAGTAATTAATACAAGAAGAGGAAGGTTAGGAAAACCCTTTAACCTGAAAAATAACTGAGTGAATATTTCGACGAAGGGGTTATATTTATACTGAAAATAAAAAAAGGAATTATGATCGACTTTGCAATTTTTCTAATCCCCTCAGCTAAAATGACAACAAATCAGAGAATGAATGAGGCATTACTGCCTCGCTGCCACACGAAAGATGTTTTGTCAATGAGCTGGAGATGATTAATTGGTAACAATGAAAACTGGCATGAAAAAGTTCTTCATTATCATACCAGAGTAATTTCATCAAATACTTGCAAAGAAAACTTCTGCCATCTTCTTCATATAATGGTTTGCCGTTAAACGAGTTTTTATACCTATGTTACTTGGATATGTATATCACGCGTGCATAAGCAAAAGCGTGCATATATTGGGAATTCTGTCCAGCACCATTTACCCAAACTTCGGCTTCCTTAGAGATTCCCAGTTTCCTCTCAACCATTTGTATACATCCTGCTACTTTTCTCACTTCACCCACCATATGGCTCCTCCTCTCTCATCCTGCGGTTATCAAATATATTTACCCTCAAATGCTTCTACAAATCTGCTGTTTTCATTCTCTTACTCTCCATAATAATATTCTGCTCTATCCTCCTGGTTCCCGTTTACCTCTTATAAAACCTTACTCTTTTACCAATCTTTGCAGTTTTTCATCACAGTCCCAAATGAGAAGTTTGTATCATCTGCAAACATCAGACTTTCCTTAATCTAATCACCAAACATTTTCTCTTCTCACAGCTATCCACCCACATCTACGATGTCCTTTCACTAACTTCTCGCGACAGTCCATCTATAAAGATATTAAATAGCTGTCACGGAACCAGACATGGCGTACCCTTATTCTATTCTTTAACTAAACAAACCATCGATCTTAATTAGGAATTGGGAAGATGAGAGCAGTTCATTTGCCACTGAGAGGGTTTCCTCCTTCAAGTGGTTCACAACCGTTCAAAAGGATTGCCCTAGTTCCTGGGGCTTCATTTTTTCTGTTTTTTCCTTCAACCGTTGGCATTTCAAAGAGGAAAGACATGTCGTACAGCCTACTGACACTATGGCAACAGCTTAGAGTTAGGAGAGTGACATGGCAGCCGGGGTTGCTATTGGCCTCAGGAAAAAGGGTCATCCGCCATTTATGGGTATTACCTCCCCCAAGCGGTTTACAGTCTTCTCATTAGGTGCCCTTCAAGCCAATGGACCTCTCAAGGACTGCTGTGACCAGTAAAATACGTGAAATTACCCTCTCTCTCTCTCTCTCTCTCTCTCTCTCTCTCTCTCTCTCTCTCTCTCTCTCTCTCATTTTAGAGAAAGAATCTCTCTATATATATATATATATATATAAAAAAATATATATATATATATATGAGCCCATTTTTGTTCCAAACAAGGAACGAGGAGTTGGTTGAGCTTCAGACCGTCATTCGATGGGCGCAGAGTTAATTTTCCCGTTAAGACCGGCTGATGAAGAGTTAGAGGAATTTATTTCTGGTGATAGAAATTCATTTCTCGCTAAAAATTTGTGGTTCGGATTCCGTTACAACAATCTGTCAAAAACCGGTCCCGCTGCTAAGTAACCAATTGGTTCTTAGCCACGTAAAAATAAGTCTAATCCTTCGGGCCAGCCCTAGGCCGAGGCTGTTAATCAGCTCAGTGGTCTAACAAAAACTAAGCTATACTTAGTTTTTTATGTATAAATATATATATATATATATATATATATATATATATATATATATATATATTTATGAAGGGAATAACTTGCACCCGGTTGTTTTGAAAAATTATAATTGATAAATGCTGAGTTTCCTTAGGAGGCCGAGGTTGATGCCTGGTTTGGAAACGACAACAGACAGTTGCTTATAGCATATAATTATGAATATATATATATATATATATATATATATATTTATATATATATATATATATATATATATATATATATATATATATAAAAATATATATAATTTATATATATATATAGTTATATATATATATATATATATATATATATATATATAAAAATATATATATATACATTTATATGTACATGCACACAGACATGCACCCTTATAAAATAAATATATATATACATATATATATATATATATATATATATCCATATATATATATATATATGTGTGTGTGTGTGTGTATACACATATATATATGTACGGATGTATGAATGTATATGTGTCTGTAGCCCGTGTATGCTTCTGTTTGTGTAAGCGCATGAGTTTCAGTTTATGTACTTGGGGGCTTGGGTAGAGGTACGGGGGCTTTATATACAGAGATGACAGAGGAGTATCAGGTGCTTCTCACTGCTTTGAAAAAATTTAAACCACGAAATTTGTCTTCCTTAATTATTTACAATTAGTTTGATTTGGTTGGCAATTATTTCCTAAACAGCAAAGATGTATTTTTATACCTATAGTCAGAGAATAAGGTTAAAATGGTATCCATAATTTAAGAATAATTTATAAAAATGAGAATAATAGTTAAAAAAAAATAAAAGAAATTATTAAAGATATAAAAAATGCAAGTAGCATAAGTACAGGCTTTCGAAGAAGAAATATATTTATTGCCGACCATTTCCTTTTCTCTACATCATCACTGAAGTAAAGAGCGACGATACTTCTACGGCACCTCTTATGGGTCCTAAATTTTGAACACACTAGATTTCTTCGATTAAAAAAAAAAAAAAAGATCAGCGGTTGACAGATTCTAGACGACTACTAGCAAGTGTCTTAGTATTTTCTTTCTATGGAGGTTTTGTTTTCTGTCGATTGTATAAGGTTGTTTTCTTCTAATTGCCGACAATAATCTTATTTTGATCGTTTTGTTATTTGCTTTCGCCATTCTATGAGCTGGGGAAAGCAGCTGAAAGCGGGAATTTTCAAAGTAACAAAATAAATGCACCTCATTTCATCTTGCTGAATTTAGTGAAAGCTGATTTCCCAGACTGAAAAATGCGATGTACCCATTACAGAAAATATATTACAAACTGCACAAAAATCTGGACATATTTAGTTTCCTTTTGTACTTTTTAAGGCCAACATCATATCTAGGATTTTTTTTGTAATTAAGAACGGTTACTTTAAAAAAAAATAATAGAGAGCACAAAACACTTGCTCTAACAAAGAGTTTTGACGCAAGATTTTCACCATCTTCTTCCTCTTCTTCTGATTCTTCTTCTTTTTTGGGGACTGGAATAACGATACTCTTAGGATGGGTACGAACAAACCTGTTTTTGGCGGAATTCTGCATCGAGTCACAATTTCGCATCTGGAGTCATAACGTTTCGTCACTATGATCCCCTTGGAATTTTACTAAAATTCCAGTTGCCGAAGATTTACAAATATTCCTTTTCTAAAACTGGAACACCAATAATAATTTAACATATATATGTTTCATTTTCTAAAAATCTATAAGGCTCGAAGGAAAGAGATGTGGCTGCAATGATTTTCAACAGACCAGTTCGCAAGGTCGTTTCCTTGCGAAGTAAAAAAAAGTTAAATAAAGCACGGCCTTGCAACTCGCTATTCCTCCCCAATCGTAGGATATAAACAGTCCCAGGACTGCTGGCCATAGCACTGAGCACCAGCTGTCCTTCTGAAAGCATCAGCACAAAGTGACCCAAGGTAAGGATTTAGATGACAACACAAACCAATTGTTATTGTTCAGCGTTTCTGAAAATTCTTTGTTATTCTCTGACCGAGGTTTTCATGGGAATTTTACGTGTTTCACACATTCTGAGAAGGCATGAGATGTACTTTAATTAAATTCTTTTGACTTCACGGTAAGAAGTGCATATTCTTTCAATCGTAGGTGTTTTAATTATTTCGTAGTAACAACCCCATCTGCGATAAGAATTCTGTAAGGTCAGCTAAAATATTCAGCTGAAGTTCATTTTCGTATAACATCTATATTTGTCTATATTTCACGATAACTCTAATATATTAATTAAAATTATATGTGAACAAAATACAAGTTAGATCCTGGTATTTTATAAAGTTCGTTTTGAAAACCTTTAATGAACATCATTTAGAAATTGAAGTAGCACAGCTTGACCAGTTAAAATAATAGATACGTTTAATTTGATAAAACAAGGATGAAAATCTATTTTATCCGTAATAAATTAAGGTTTTTGGATCTACACTGGACTAATATACACGAATTGTTGTTCCTGTCCATCTTAGATTTAGTTTAGTTATACTGGGCTTTAAAAACAAGATAAGAACATCTAAGGGAGCATTCTAACCCCAGTTACTAAATAGTAGATACATTCATGAATGGCAAAAATGTTTTCCTTTTTTCTGTGATGTAAGCACTGCTATTCAAACTTCCTTTCTTCGATCTTGCTGTCCAGTCTCTCTAACTGTTGGGTATTCTCCCAGTTCCACCTTTAGATCCTTGTTCTTTATCTCGTTGATTTTCTGGATTTCATTGTTTTGCTGTCCAGCCATTCAAACTCTCTTTTTGCACTGTCTTCAGCACCGAAAGTGCCCCAGTGGTTGGCTTTACAGTCTAAAGTTCATAAAATGCAGCAATCATTACAGAGTCAAACTCAAATTTTCAGCTGAAGAATTTTTCCCTTCCCATTACAGCCAAAATGAAGTTCCTGGTAGTCGCCTCATTCTGCGTGGCTGTGGCTCTCAGCCAGACTGTTGATTCAGCCAAAACCAAACGTTCGAAATCTACCTGCTGAAATCAACAAAGGTTAGTGCCTGTCTCATTTGCATATTTCGTAAAATGTCAAAAACTTTGCCCTAAAGGAAATGATCCCTCTCTTCCTCAAAGAATTTTATGTAGCTTTTCAAAAGAAGGACAGATTACTTGATTTTTGAAGTAGAATAAATTATAGCTTAATTGTATGCATATTCACAAAAATGCTTTTAACAGACGCTCCAGGCCAGTGCATTGCATTCACTCTGAGACAACCGCAGGCCGTGGGTAAGTCTTGGTCCCTGGCTCCCTTCTGTGGCAAAGCCACCTGCATTCAACATGAAGGAAAACTCTTCGAAAAGGTGGAAGACTGTGGCTTTGAACCGAAGCCATCTCCCGGCTGCAGAGTCAAGAACGAAGCCGACCAGGCTAAGCCATACCCAGCCTGCTGCCCCGTTTACGAGTGCCAGCCAGGTGCTACCCTTCAGTACCCAACTCCAGAAGAACTGAGGGCTGCTGCGCAGAGGAACGCTCAGGCAGCACAAGGTGCACAAGGATAATCACCAGTCACTCAGGATGCTTTGAGTCTAAGACTCAAAGAGAATTTTAGCAGAAGTTTTAATTATCTCTTTGAAATATTTTCTTATCTTCATGCCTAATGTCTAATGATAGCAATTAATACAAGAAGAGGAAGATTAGGAGGACCTCTTTAGCCCGAAAAATAACTCGGTGTATACATCGACGAAGATGTTACATTTAACTGAAAATAAAAAGGAATTATGTTCGACGTTGCATTTTTTCTTAATCCCCTCAGCCGAAATGATAATTAATCAGGAAATGATTGAGGCATTACTACGTCACTGCCACACGAAAGATGTTTTATCAGGGAACTGGATATGATTAATTGGTAAAAATGAAAACTGACATGAAAAAAATCTTTTCATCACACCAGATCTTTTTTAATATAATACCTGAAAAGACAACTGCCATCTTCTTTATGTGATGTAGTGAATGTCTCTGTACGTTAAACGACTTCAAATATGAATGTCTCCTGGATGTGTATATCATACTTGAAAAAAACAAAGGCGCGTGCATATTGTGAATTCAGTGCCCAAATTTCATTGTTCATAAGAAATGTTTGTTGTCAGCCGAGTTTTCAACACACGACTATATATATATATATATATATATATATATATATATATATATATATATATATATATATATATATATATATGTAAATGTATATATATGTGTCAACCAATATATATATATATATATATATATATATATATATATATATATATATATATATATATATATATATATATATATATAAATATAAACGACTCTCCGTTTGGATGACGCTAAGGATATTAGGTTCATGATTTGTTTAATTTTATGTTATTGAGACATTAAGTACTTATCAATAACCACACCTAAATATTTCAGATAATATACCTCCCTAAATGTTCCACCTAGTTCAGATTAGCCCAAATCTATTTGCCTTTTTAAGAATTGAAATATCCAGAACATTCTCGTTTTTGATTGAAGATTTATAACCACGTACGGGCCAAACTCCGAAATTCTTGAAAATTACAGGGAAACTGGCATAAAACTAAAGGAAATTTTATTGTCAAGACGAGTACATGATTTTGGCTCATCCCTCAGAAGTACTATTCAAGTTCTCACTGCAAGGTAAGACAGAATGGGAGGGATAATAAAAGGTTGAAAAAGTGATTGAGGAGATGTTTTGGTGAATATAGTAATCAGTCTACCTAAGGTATGACCATTACCTGGTCTGATGGAAGTCACAAAAAAGAAATGCGATAAAATAATATGTTGGAGGGTAACATTCTCGAGTCTTTGACTACAAACGGTAGAGGGCCAGACGTGGCTCCCTGTGTATGTGTGTGTGCGCGCGCGCACTAAGAAAAATCTCGAAGATAAATGCGTCCAAGTAAAGGCGAAGGACACACACACACAAAAAATCCAGATATTCAGCATTAAGCGCATTTGTTTGTCCTCACTAAAACAGGATACGACAATAATAGCCTCAAAAATTACTTATCGAGTAAACATAAACTATAAACACTAACGCCTAACAGAATTAATTGTCGAAGGTACTTAAGAACTGGGATAAAAGATGATCAGGTAACAACAGATACAAAGGCGTTACTTATGCAAATCTAAATCCCAAGTTTCATGTTTTTATTTACCAGTAACCTTTTAAATGCTAAAGCATCATGGTCACCTTGGTGAAGGAAAAATGCAATGACGTTTCTTTCATCTGCATCATCTCATGGAATCATGGACCATGCTTAGCTCCATTTAATAGGATGAAAAAAATCTTTCAGTTGTATGAAAACAGTATTCGATATTTGGATTGTTCTCGCAGAATATTGATGCCGTTTGAAATATAATGTAGGCGAACAGCTATATACTCTTCTTCGTTTTAACGTGCTTTTTCCCATTTTTATATGGGGTAAGCACGATGCCTTCTTTTGAAGGACTTTGATTTGGTGTTGGGGTAGGCCGTAGCCCTCGATCGGCTGCCCTGCCTGACATCGCTTAGACCCCGGTAGCGAATGTGTACATGTATCGTACCAAATCCCCAGCTCCCTTTCTCCCAGCAGCGAGGAGAACTGAGCGGTTAGGTCGACAGTTCGAGGCGTGTGAGGTGTCTGTTATGTTTTTAGATGTTGGAGTGGCTTTGTTTATGTGTGTATTAGTCTGTAACACCCATTTGCTTTCAGCAAACCTATCCATTGATTACATACATAATCCCGGGGTGTCTACACGGATAGCAAAGTGTCCGCCTCTCTGACCGGTCGGCTGCAGATTTGAACCCGCCACAGACCTCTATGGAGTCTGAGGCTGCTGCTCTACCGACCTAGCCATCGAGGCTCTGCGAACAGCTGTGTGTATATATATATATATATATATATATATATATATATATATATATATATATATATATATATATATATATATATATATGTATGTATATATATATATATATATATATATATATATATATATATATATATATATATATATATATATACATATATATATATATATATATATATATATATATATATATATATATATATATATATATATATATATATATATATATATATATATATATATATATATATATATATATTTAATTATATGTGCATTGTGGGTTTCGTCTGGCATACATGACACTGAAAAGTATATATCTATTATATATATATATATATATATATATATATATATATATATATATATATATATATATATAATATAAATATATATATATATATTTATTTGTTCCATGAAACACTGAAATGAAAAAAAAATCTTTATTTATTTGTACATGAAAAACAAAATACTTCTTTAACAATCAAGCTGAAAACTTTTTGAAACATTTCTTCAACAATCACAACAAACACATCAGAATGGTAGTAACATCTTCGTGGACATTAAATAAGTTGAAAGAAAATCACGAGAATGCTTTTGTAGTTAAAGTAACCAAAACCCATTGTACTTAGAGAGACTAGTCACAATTCTGAAGAATGAAGATTCCATATAAATTAAATTTTTCCCAAGTAAATCGAACACATTTGATATGTTTTGTGTTCATGGTTGTTTTGCTATTCTATGTAGACTTTATTTTTTTTCGGCTGAGTTATTATCCCTGTGCACCTTGTGCAGCCTGAGCATTCTGCTGTGCTGCAGCCCTCAGCTCTTGTTCTGTTGGGTACTGGAGGGTGGCACCTGGCTGGCACTGGTACACGGGGCAGCAGGCTGGGTATGGCTTAGCTTGGTCGGCTTCGTTCACGACTCTGCAGCCCGGAGATGGCTTTGGCTCAAAGCCACAGTCTTCCACCTTTTCCATCAGCTGGTTTCCTTGTTGGAGGCAGGTGGCTCTGCCACAGAAGGGAGTCAGTTGCCAAGACTGACCAACAGGGAAGGCCCTTCTGGCAGTGAATCCGTAGCATTGACCCGGTGCCTCTGTTTGAAGAGATAATATTCATTAATGATATTAGTAATCAAATTCGAGTTGATAATGCATCAAAATTCTCAGTAATTTTATATTAAGAGGTTTATTTATTTAATATTAGTGAGCTGACAACCCATTACTAACTTATTCGAAAAAATCCCGCTGAAAAAGCGGTGAAGAATTGGATTTAAGGAAATTTATGAAGTATTTACTATAAATTCTGTAAATAAAATAGCATTATGAAAAATACTAACCTTTGCGGACTTCAGCAGGCAGAGTTCGGACGTTTGGTCTTGGCTGAATCACATTTTGACCAAGAACCACTGCCATACAGAATGAGGCTACAATCAGGAATTTCATCTTGGCTGAAATGAAAAAGGAATGGTTATTTTTAAATGGAAATTTTATATATTGTCTCTCTAAGGAATTTTTTTTATCATATCGAACAATTGTATTTGAAAATGCATGATTATCAAACACTTTATATATGCACAAAAACTTCTTTGGGAATTTTCAACATCAAGTGATTCCTTTTCACCGAATCCTGTCAGAAATTAGGGAAAAATCTCATAACAATGTCCTCATTTTCAATGCTCCCTTTTTCAGTTGTTAAAATGCTTCTAATAAGTACTGAATAGATAAACTTAGATACAGCAAATAGTATGATGATCTGCACATTAAAGAAAAAAAACAGAATTTTTACTGTGAAATAATTCAGATTCTTATTTATGATTGAAAAAAAAAATGACAATTATATACTGCAAATTCTTAGGGGGCAGGAAAAACCTTCATTGCTCAGTCATTCCAGTATAATATATCAAAATGTCGTTGTAGAAGCTACTAATAAACAGCTTTCAGAAAAATTGTTTGCTAAGCATAATATTGTTTATGACTAAACTCTTACCTAAGTTCCCTTTAGCGTTGGTGTTACTCTCGAAGACGACCAGGAGTGTTTGATACCCACCGACCGTACGGTGATTGTTTATATGGGATGAAAATCGAGCCGATGAGATGCCAAATACTCCATTTTGAACTCTTTTTCTCTAACCTCGCCTTAGTGACCTTGGCTTACATAATGCATCTCTTACTAATCCATTTATACTACTCTCCATTTCCTCATTACCGGCAACAATAATTAATAAACAAATAAGTTATGTTTTTGTTGCTATGTGCATTACAATAGGATTAGGAATGAAGTTTGGCACCTGCAAAAATAGGTAAATTCCCAGGAATTTTACTGCTCGAATTCCAGGAGCAAGAGCCCGCAAATTGCCCAAGAGGGACTGGTTGCGAAAAAGCGTCAGGTCCACCCATCCCCTACCGAACACCCAACCACCATCACCCAGCCCTTGCATCCCATTCGTTCATAGAAGATGGGGACCAACAAGAAAGTTACGTGAACTGTATCAAACGTTTTTATAGGAAAGCTTTCTTTTCATATTTATTCCGAGACGATTCGACTTTACAATAACTTGAGTTTATTGGATGTTCAAGAGTACAGATGATTATTCAACTTAATTCTAATAGAGAAACTTAAGATTGACTATATTTTATAAAAAGAAATGAGAGAGAAGATGGGAACTTACACAGTAAAGAAATAGAAATCGTCTGTGTGAGAGCAGCTATTTTTAACTATTTGTATATCTCTATATGATATATAAATATATATATATATATATATATATATATATATATATATACAATATGTGTGTGTGTGTGTGTGTGTTGCTATAGGTAATATATTGGTTATTGTGTGTGTGTGTGTGTATAAATATATATATATATATATATATATATATATATAGCCCCAGGAGAGCTGTTAATCAGCCCAGTGTTATTTTATATATATATATATAATATCTATATATTTTATATATATATAGTATATATATATATATATATATGTATGTATATCTATCTATCTATCTATCTATCATCTATATATATATATATATATATATATATATATACAGTTATATATATATATATATGTATGTATATCTATCTATCTATCTATCTATCATCTATATATATATATATATATATATATATATATATATATATATATATATATATATATATATTTCACTGTGGTAGAAAAAGAGCCTTATCCTTGTTAGGTTATGCGATGAATTTTCTCGTATTTATTCAGTGTATATAACTAAGGTAGTGCTTGCTGGCAGGATCTTGACAGACTTTAAGCATCAAGTCATTTAAAATCTCCTATTATATTTTATAACTTCAACATTTAGCATTTTCCTAAAGAAATTCTATCCAAAAATATGGAATTAACGAACATCACCATCCTCAAGCAAGGAGACAGTTATGTTTGTGTTTCCTTTCAGAATTTCTGGGAAGCGTATTTAGATGTCATAATGTGTAAGTCAACGGGTTTAAGGTTTCCTCATGCTTCGGTACTACTGTACAGTAGAATATCGATCGGGAAAAATATCTCAAAAGCAAAATGTGCGAGTGATGATCTAGCATTGGTCATATTCCAGCAAAATGAAAACGTAATGAAAGGTTCCTTAACGTTGCACCGATCTAACAAGCGTTGAGAATTTACTAAGAGTTTTACTTTGGCGACAACTATGGTGTGGAATAGTCTGGCTGGTGCAATAGTGGAACCTTCTGATCTCCCAATGTTTAAGCGAGGAGCAAATTCAATCCTGTTTTCTGCCTGACGTTTCCTTAATTCAAATGTGTCTATATTATTTTCTATTCACTCATATTTATTTGCTCAATCCAAATAGGGAATGAATATGGAAGACCTTCCTCCCATGACAAGGTTCGATCCCACAGACGCAAAGTTAAATATTTGCTCTATAACTGGAAATAACAACCGGTGAAGAAATGCAATACGTTTATTGTTGCCATGTACAGTTTTCAACATAACAGGAAGAAAATTTTGGCAAGTGCAATATTCGGGAAAACCCCCATGAATCTTACCGCTGGAATCCCATGAATGAGAACGGGTCGATGACGCATCGGAGCCAGGTTGCGAAATAGCGGTAGAGCCGGCTCCCTACCTCCCCTACCAGTGCATTAAGCATCCAGTCCTCATGCCCCTTCCTCCGATTGCAGATGAGTAAGGGAACATTGTGGAACGCTTTTTATGGGTGTTTTTATTTCAACATTATCTTTAGATGTTTCAATGGATTGATTTTCAGATGGATTAGGTTAACTTAGGTTTATTAAAAAGACCAGAAGTAAAAATTATTGTGCGATTTCGTTTCCAAAATGAGTTCCAAGTTGACAGGTTCCCTGAACAAAAACAAAGGAAAAGTTAAAAAAAGTACCATTCTAAAACTATAATATAGTTTTAGAATGGTACTTTTCTTTGGTAGGTGAGAGTGCAACTGATCTTTGTATATATATATATATATATATATATATATATATATATATATATATATATATATATATATATATATATACTTGATGAGAAATTTTTGTTGTGGTTTGTTTTTTTACCTCAGTTGTTGCTAAGAAAAGGCAAGCGTGTTGCCCACCAAGTGAAATCCTGTACCAAGAATATTCAACTCTGCAATGACCTTCCATTTACGGCAGGAAATTTCAGAAACAGGTAATTCCGGTAGATCTCTTTTTTTTTTGTTTCCTTTTGATTTTTCATGAATTACTTGAGATCTTTCTTTTTTCTTTCTCTCTGTAATTCTTCAGCTGAAAATTATTATGGAAAGAGTCAACAGCCTATAAACCCAAGAGGGCTCCAAAGGGGAATCGGCTTTAGAGAGAGAGAGAGAGAGAGAGACAAGTTGTAGGAAAAGGTGATAGAGAAATAAATACGAGGAAATGGTAAATAAAACCTTTATACCTGAATTCAGGAGACGTCAGAAAGCAGGAATGAATTTATTCCTTGCTTAAACATTGGGAGATTGGAAGGTTTCACAATTACACTAGACAAACTATTCCGCATTTTAGTTGTAGCTAAAATAAAACTCTTTAGCGAACTTCTCAACGTTGTAAGGTCAGTGCAGCATAAAGGGACCTTTAATTACGTTTTCATTTTGCTGGAAACGACCGTTGCTGGATCATCACTCGTACATTTTCCTTTTAAGATATTTTTTATAACTGTTCTTTTAGTGTCGAAGCATGAAGAAATTAAAAGAACCTGTTATTTACATAGGATAACTAATTATGCTTCCAAACAATTCTGAAACGGAATATAAACTTAATTGTCTCCTTGCATGAGGAATGTAATATTCATGAAATTCCATTTTTTAGAATGATTAACTATAGTAAATGCCTAATGTTGAAGTTCTGAAATATCAAAGGAGATTTTAAACGAAATTTATACTTGTAATCTGCCAAGATTCTGACAGGAAACAATACCCTAGTCATATTCACTGAATAAATACGTGAACATGGTTAGTAACTAAGAGAAGGCTTTTGCCTACCAATGATGGAACATATATATATATATATATATATATATATATATATATATATATATATATATATATACATATATATATATATATATATATATATATATATATATATATATATATATATATATATATATATATACACACATATATATGTACATTTATACAGCATATATATATATATATATATATATATATATATATATATATATATATATTATATAATATTGCTAAAAGAAGTTATGAAATAAAGTTACGTACACACGCGCAAATAGCTGCTAACTAAGACGATTTCTGTTTCTATTATTGCGTAATTCCCAACTTCCATCTTTCGTTCCGTATGAAAATAATAAATTCAGTCTAAAGTTTATCTGATAAAATTGTCATATAATTATCTATAGGCTGCTCTTCAACATGAAATAAACTTACTACAATTATCTATAATGTAGAACACGCGATACTTAACTCACTGTAAAGTACTGTAAAATATTAGTATATCATCGAATGATCGTGGAATAAATAGCTTCAGAAAGCGTCCTTATGATAACGTTTGTTACGGCTCAAGTACGCTTTATTGGTGTTCCCATCTTCTATGAAGGAATGGGCAGCGAGGTCTGGGTGGGGTGGCCGGGTTTTCGGGACGGGGTTGACGGACCAGGCGCTTTTTCGCAACCAGTCCCTCTTGGGCAATCTGCCTGCTCTCTCCTGGAATCCGAGGAATAAGATTCCTGGGAATTTACCGATTTTTGCAGTTGCCAAATTGCATTCCTATTCCCTACCGAAATGCACAGAACAAAACGCACCTTATTTGTCTATTAATCACTGTTTCCAGTAACAGGGTAATGGAGAGGTAACGTAAGTGGGTAAATACGACGTACATAATGTTAATTATGCTCACTGATGCGAGGTAGGAGGAAAAGGTTCAAAATGCAGTATTTGGCACCTCACAGTCTCTATCTTAGTCGCATATAAACACTGCTGCACTGTCGATGGGTATCAAACACTCCTGTTGTCCTTCAGAGTAACAGCGACGCTAAAGCGATCTTAGGTAAGTGTTTACATAATGAAATATCATATGCTTAGTAGACATAAGTTCTGAATGTTAGTTAACAGTAGTCTCTACAATGAAATTTTGATATAAACAGAAAATACCAAGCTAAGAATGTTTATTTTTAGCAATAGTCATGGTTTTCCATCATAAATTAGAATTTAAAGAACTGTCTCCCATTAAAAATTTTATTGATTCCTTTAATTTGCAAAATATCATATTATTTGCAGTCTTTAAGTTTATATATTCTATACATATTAGAAGCCTTTTACACTGAGGCTCTGAGCAAATCATTACTAGATTTTTTGGTAATTTCTTGAGAGTCCAGTGAGAAGAGATCACCTGCGTAGAAAATTTCAAAAGAAGGTTTTTGTGTAGGTATAAAGAAGCTTTTGAAAAATATGCATTTTTAAATATAATCGTTCATTATGATAAATAAATTCCGCATAAAGATAATATATAACATATCCATTTAAATATTTCTTTTCCTTTTTCACTTCAGCCAAAATGAAATTCCTGATTGTAGCCTCATTCTGCGTGGTAGTGGCTCTTGGTCAAAATACAATTCAGCCAAAACCAAACGTCCGAACTTTGCCTGCTGAAGTCCGCAAAGGTTAGTATTTTTCATAATGTTATTTTATTTACAGAATTTTTTGGTAAATACTTCATAAATTTTCTTAAATCCAAATCTTCATTCAACGAATGTCAATTATGTTTTTTTAGTAGGATTGTTTTAAATATAAGTAAAGACTCTGTTACCAGCTTAGAAATAATAAATAAATAAACCTTTAAAGGTTATAAATTACTGAGAAATTTTGATGCATTATCAACTCAAATTTGATTACTAATGTCATTAATGAATATTTTCTCTTCAAACAGAGGCTCCGGGTCAATGCTATGGATTCACTGCCAGAAGGGCCTTCCCTGTGGGTCAGTCTTGGCAACTGACTCCCTTCTGTGGCAGAGCCACCTGCCTCCAGCAAGGAAACCAGCTGCTCGAAAAGGTGGAAGACTGTGGGTTTGAGCCAAAGCCATCTCCCGGCTGCAGAGTCGTAAACGAAGCCGACCAAGCTAAGCCATACCCAGCCTGCTGCCCCGTGTATCAGTGCCAACCAGGTGCCACCCTCCAGTACCCAACCGAACAAGAGCTGAGGGCTGCAGCACAGCAGAATGCTCAGGCTGCACAGGGTGCACAAGGATAATTAATCAGTCAGAAAGATTAAGTCTCTGAAAGCATAATATGCTTTGGGCATTTCAGTCAAGAAATATTCATCGGAATCATTCCCATTATAATTATTAAACTTATTCAGTGATCTTGAGAATGCTACTGCCATATTCTTAAAGAAATGTTGCAAAAATTTATTTTTTAGGATTGTTAAAACATATCTATATTTTCATACACAAATAAATAAAGCCATTTATCTTATTTTCATTGTTTTCTGTAACCCTTTTTGAATAATGAAACATTCAATAGGAACACTGTTGAAATTTTATCAACATTCTTAATAGAAACGAGTATTATTCACCAACGGATCGATGGAATTTAAACATTTATATAACTGCAGAAGAAATTTTGGGCACACCTTAAATTTCCACAAATATTTGCACAAACCTATAGGAAATTTGGGGACCAACTTGTTATGTCAACCTACATAAACATGTTGGTGTGAAGTATATATATATATATATATATATATATATATATATATATATATATATATATATATATATATATATATATATATATATATGTTATATATATACACACACAATGTATATATATATATATATTTATATATATACAGGGTGTTTCTGAAATTAGAACCCCTCTACAGCATAAAATAAAATTAATAAAGACAAAAACAAAAGTAATTCAGAACAGGTATATATTTAAGTTTCTCTCTGAGTATTTAATATTTTGTGTGGCCTCCATCTGCCTGTACCACAGCCTGCATTCTTGAGGTGTATAACTTCAGCAAATCGCAAAAAAGCTGAGACTCCATTTCCCTCAGCACTTCGGTCACCTCTCTTCGTAGGTCGTCGAGGCTTGGTGTACCACCATAGTTCACTGTGCGTGCTTCAACACGATCCTTTAAGATACTACCAATGTTTTCACACACATTAAGGTCAGGGGAGCTACCTGGAAATTCACTTGACGAGAAGAAATCGATACCACTGTTTCGAAGCAGCTCCTGTGCCTGAAGAGCCTTGAAACATGGTGCCTTATCATGAAAAAATGTGACTACTTCAGCAGATAACACAATTTCAGGATCTTTGAGGAAAGGGAATACTCCACCAGTAAGCACAGTTTCTCTGAAGTATTCGCTATTCCATGACTGGCCTTTTTCTTTGATGATCCACATTAACCGTTTGGCTGTGAAAGAGAAAAATTCCCAAACATTCAGGAAATTTCACAACTTGGCAATAGAGCACGTCATCGCTGATATCATTCAATTTTGCAGCCCAAATGATGTCATTTTTATGATTTGGCTTCATGACTGTGTAAATGAAGAATTCATCTGATGCGGCAACATGGAGAAAGTCAGCTTCATCCCAGTCTTTAAGAAATGAACCACAAAACAATATGAAATTAAATAAATCAAATAATGTAATCCATATCAAACGAGAAACGACAGAGATGAGATTCCAAATCAATAACTCACACGAAAAATTTTAGTCTCGTTGATTGTGCAGCTCTTCAATCAACTATTAATTCTAAAATGCAAACCACCCCCTCCCCGTCCCCCCTCGAACAAAAACTCGTGTCAACAACAGAATAACAAGTAAAAAATGCGCCGAAGTTTATTCGGCGCAATCGAGTTTTCAGTACAGCGTATAATGCCGTATGAAACTTTCAGCCACTGCCAATGAAACTCTTAGCCGAGGCCCAAGAAACTCAGCCACATTCCGGTGGTGGCCTCAGCCACGGCCTATGAAACTCTTAGCCGCTGCTCATGAAACTCAGCCACGGTCCGGTGGTGACCTGTGTTGTTGGTACCTATACCAGTGCCAGAAGTTCGATTGTGGCTAACTTTAATCATAAATAAAATAAAAACTACTGAGGCTAGAGGGCTGCAATTTGGTATGTTTGATGATTGGAGGGTGGATGATCAACATACCAATTTGCAACCCTCTAGCCTCAGTAGTTTTTAAGGTCTGAGGGCGGACAGATAAATTGCGGACGGACAGACAAAGCTGGCACAATAGTTTTCTTTTACAGAAAACTAAAAAAAAATGTTTACTCACTTTATTCTAGATGCTTCCCGATTTCAACAAAGGGCAATTGTCACTCTTAAAACAAAATATATTTTAATCAAATATGGCGCCACACGACTTAAACCAGGTCTGCGCAACAGAGACCTCAGAGAGCGTCAGCCCCACCTTGCGAAACTGGTTACAATAAAAAAGGAGATAAAAAAAAAAATCCAACGCCTCAGGAAAGGCAACGTTTATCCCCAGTGACTCAACGTCGTTGTATAAGAGTGAGAGGATTTTTCCTCTTCTTGAGGATCATTGCCCGCCGTGCAGAGTTGTCTTAGCCCTTGCCATATCGGGGGTGTGTCCAGGGGATTTACCAGGAACTGCCAGCTATTACTGCAATTAAAACCCAAATGCCTGGGCTCGAGTGCCTGTAATTTATACATTTTTGCAATCTTTATCTTTTCAGTCTTCTGGATTACAAACCATATAATGGATGGTCAAACTGTGGAGTATTTCGATTGCTTCGAAGTGAAGCACTTTCATAATAGCAGGGATTTTAATTATTTAAAGAACAAATTTATGCATATTAGAGTCCCTGAATTTTGCTTTAAATATGCATTATGTTGAGATTCAAAAAATGTTTAAATATTCTGTAATAGCCTTTCCGATTTTGAGCTGTAAATTATGAAAATAGTAAGAAATTTCATAAAACTATACCGTTGTCGGAATACATTCATACTATTGCAAAAATAATCTTTCCGGGAAGCAAATTCCTGAGATGTATGCTAGTACTGCATCAGCCCCGTGTTTTTTGCCATGCCCCTAGGGTACGTTAGGGTTAGGTTAAGTTAGAGTATCTGAAGAGATATTTGGGTGTGGGAAACATAATAAGATTATTTCCAAGAAAATTCTATGGTTAGTTTTTAAGATATAGCGTCCCCCTTTTTTCAAGGAAAAGTCTCGGTACTCGGTTATATCTAGGGAAAATGCTTCCGCGAAATACTGGTAACTAATACAAAGGTTATAAAAATTTTACTAAAACTACGTTACCCGTGAAATAAAAATGTGTCCACATGCTTTTGGGTATGAAGTATCCTTTATGAAGAAAAATAAAAGATAACATTACAATGCGAACATTTATTTCACTTTCATTAGGAAGGAGGTGCTCCAAAAAATTCAATGTATCCCTGTTCACTTGAAATGAAGTTTTATTAGGCTCGGTTTTACCTTTCTAGGAAGGAACTGCTAGCCCCATCAGACCGAGCGTGACACTATTAAACAATGATTTCACACCTACTTGTTGCTATTTTCTTCATCACTAATGATGAAGTTGTAGGCAAAACTAGGATTAAGAAACCTGATACATCCAGTGCCTTTGCATCCCTCATCTTGATCTTCCATTATTTTGTACATGCATCATAAATTAGCAGACAAACTCTCTTCCCGTCATATTCTCATCCGCAATGCTACTGTTCAATGAATTTTGCATATCAGGTATTTTGTTTACAGTCAAGCCACTTGACTTACACATTTCTTTTGGGTATGCCCAAGAGACTGGGAAGAGTCTTGCAATACCTGTAAGCTATGAAGGAATATTATGAAGAGACTGTTGAGCCAACTCCCTTTTGTAGGAGTGAAGTGTGTTTGTTGAGCGAAAAAAATAAAAAGTTTGTTGTTGAAGTGAAAGAAAATTTCTTGTAATAGTTACAATAGTATGTGTCTTAATAAGAACTGGGTGGCAGAGGAAACTTGGAATAAGTAGGACATGAAAGAATTAGCGTAGTTGAAAGGGTAGATCAGAGATTTTTAAGATAGATGATTATGAAAGTATTAAATAGAAGAGCTACCCTTGAAAGTGATGAATCTATTTAATAAAATAGCTATCAGAAATGAGGGGCCTTCAATACAGAAGCACTAAATTGCGTGCAAGACAAGATTCAACGGGTTTTCTGTGCGTTTGTATGTGTATGTGTGTGTGTGTGTGAGGCAATTAAAGTTAAGGGAGCTTTTTGAAGGGCTGTGGGATTCATGAACTATTCAGCAGTGAAAGCATGATTAAGGCCGTGCCCACTGTGTTGTTTATTTATCTGTCCTAAACTCCTGAGGGGAAATGGCTATGCTATATATATATATATATATATATATATATATATATATATATATATATATATATATATATGTATATATATATACATATATATATATATCTGTATATATATATATATATATATATATATATATATATATATATATATATATATATATATATATATATATATATATATATATATATATATATATATATATATATATATATATATATATATATATAAATAAGTGTGTGTGTGTATTATATATATCCAAAAGAGAGAAAAAAAGGTAGGGAAAAACGATTCTCCAACAGACGTTTGGCAGATCTCATGTGCGCTTCTTCTCCCGTTGCTACGAGTTATGGAGCATGATGATGGGATTCGAGGGGTGGGGGTTGGATACGGGAGGTTAATGAGTGGACCTGCCGCTTTTTCGCAACCAGGCACACTTGCGCAATCCATGGAATTCCAGCCGAAAAATTTTGGGGAATTTGCAGTTTTGCAGGTGTCAAATTATATTCTCATATTTAGTATCGACATGTACTGCACACCAGTAATAATTTATAGCATTTCTTCATAAGTTATTGCTCCCAGTTCTGGAACAAAGACGATACAATACGATGGACTGTGCTTCCTCTGGCTGCGTAGGAGAAAAAGAACAAACAATTGGGTATGTGGCATCTCACCCGATCTTCCTTCTCTCATTGGATATAAACAACCGGGCATCGTCTGTCTGCGTCAAAGACTTCCTTGTTCTTCAGAGCAACAACAACGTGAAGACGAGCTGAGGTAAGAATTAAGACAACAGAAAATCGTAAGGTTACTGTCCGATGTTTCTGACCTTTTAGAAGAAATTTAATCAAACTCGTTCATAGCATATCTAACATCAGTCGTTGATCTATTTAAGTTACTTTTCCTATAGTCTTAAAGCTTGTATTTACGTAGTGATATTTTTCACTTAAAAATTAATATAATTTGAAATACTTTAACGCATTTAAACATTTATATGGTCATTTAAGACGATTTTTTAATATTTTCTTGATTCTTATATTACCTGCTGACACTAAAGCCCAATGATTCTAAACATGAAATTAACTGCTTAAAAATGTGATTGAAGATGATTGAAATTGTTATTACATCAAAGCCAATTCCATTTCCATGCTTCTTTTGTTCTTAAGGTATTACATTAAAGAGAGCGAAATGTCGTCTTCCTGGGTTTTATGGACTTTAGTAAAGAGTTCAATATTTAAGAAAAAGTTTCTTAAATTCTTTTGCTTCGATGAAAGAAAAATTATTACGAATTTCAAAAATTCATAATTTCAATTTTAGGAAAAATAACAGAAATATTCGGATATACGGTTTGGTGTATTATCCAGAGAATAGTTTTGTTATTTCCAACAAGACGATAAAATAAAACTATTCCTCCAAGTTACTTGAACGAGAAGGTTTTGTGCAGATATAAAAGCTTCAGACAAGTACGTGTTCACAAATGTAATTTTTCATTGTGATAAATAAATTCCTCATCAAAGTGAAAAAACAGAACATTTCCAACTAAACATTTCCTTTCCTTTTCATTACAGCAAAGATGAAATTCCTAATTGTAGCTTCCTTCTGCGTTGCTGTGGCTCTTGGACAGAATGTGATTCAGCCAAAACCAAATGTGCGAAATCTGCCTGCTGAAGTCCGCCCACGTAAGTATTTTCATAATTGTTTTATAATTAAAAAAATTATAAAGAAATACATTATAATTAGTCTTAAATTAACCGTCCCTGTGCATTCCACAGCTTCTTCCATGAAACAGCCCATACTCTTGGGTTGCATCCAAAATTTGGAAAATAAAATTATTAAATATTTATATTTCATGAACTTTCTGAATCATGGCCCAGTTTCGTCCATCATCAGGTCGAATGTGTTTATCTAGATCATTAATGAATATTTTCTCATCAAACAGAGGCTCCGGGTCAATGCTACGGATTCACCGCCAGAAGGGCCTTCCCTGTGGGTCAGTCTTGGCAACTGACTCCCTTCTGTGGCAGAGCCACCTGCCTCCAGCAAGGAAACCAGCTAATGGAAAAAGTGGAAGACTGTGGCTTTGAGCCCAAGCCATCTCCCGGCTGCAGAGTCGTGAACGAAGCCGACCAAGCTAAACCATACCCAGCCTGCTGCCCCGTGTATGCGTGCCAGCCAGGTGCCACCCTGCAGTACCCAACTGAGCAAGAACTGAGGGCTGCTGCTCAGCAAAATGCTCAAGCTGCTCAGGGTGCACAAGGATAATTATTCTATCAGAAAGGGTCAGTCTTCATAAAGCAGGAAGATAACTGTGAGCCATAAATGTACAAAGTGTGTACATTTTATGACTTAAACAGTTATTTTGTACAGTTTCTTCATCCTTCAGAGGACTGACTATTTTCAATAAGTACAATAAGCCTTGGGTAATTTATTCAAGGAATCTTCTTCAAAAGCATTTCTATAATTTTTTTTAACTAATATAATGTTTCAGAACATGATCCTACCATAAAGATGCATTAGAGGTGATTGTTGGAGAAATGCTGCTAAAAATGTATTTAGTATATTTATAAAAACATATTTTTCATACATAAATAAATAAAATCATTAGTCTTAATTTTATTGTTTCATGAAACCCTTTTTAAATAATTAAGCTTATGAATAGGGAGAGAAATTATTGGAATTTTTGCAATATGCTCAGAAAAATTGATGGAATATCAGTAATATATTTACACACACACTTCGACAAAAAATTGCGCATCACCTTAGATTTATGGAATTTCACCTTAAACGTATAGAATTATTTGCCAGACATTATAATATGATCTAAAATGTAAATATTTGCACAAACTTATATAAAATATAAGGGCTAACATGACCAAGCGAGCATAAAAGAACCATGTTATTGTGACGATTGAAAATCTTGACAGTATATATATAGATATATACAGTATACATACATACATACATATATATATATATATATATATATATATATATATATATATATATATATGTATGTATATATATATATATATATACATACATGCATATATATATATATATATATATATATATATATATATAAGCATATGTATACATACATATGTTTGTTATTGATTATTTTACCCTCAAACCGGGTGGTTCTAGATGACATTTACCTTCCGATTTCAGCAAGATTTTATTGAGGTGAAGATGGAATATCAGGAACTGGTCCATGGATGGCTTGAGTTAGGTAGCACTGAGCCATGAGGACTAATATCTATGTATGTATTTATATGTATATACTGTATACACACACACACACACACACACACACACACACATATATATATATATATATATATATATATATATATATATATATATATATATATATATATATACATATACACACACATATCCTGTATCAAAGGAGACGCGTCAAAGACAAGATTTGAACGCAATAAAAAAACACATCAGCCTAAAGAATACTGTTTTTTTTTTCTGTTATGTTCCTCGACCCCTCCCTTCGAGCAAATACTTGAGTACTAACAGCAGAATAAAGACGTTTCTTCACTACTCTCGTACCTTCCGGATATCATCAAGGGGCAATTGCCACTCACGCCTCTGTTCTAGTTCCTAAGAACTCTTCTGAGTAGAGTTGCAAGCCTCGTGCTCTTCTCAGTTTTAAGTATAATCCATTACAGTCGACCAGCTACTAGGTAAACTAAGTCGTGGCTGAAATCAAGAAGGAAGCAACGGGACCCGAGAGAACCTGGCTACAGAGTTCCAGCTCTCGTGAAAATTTTATTATAAATAAGTAACTAATCGATCTTAGAATATTAAAATAACACATTTTAATTACGTCCGGCTTAACACCAACTTGAACAAATTCTACGCGAGAGAAGCCACAAAGAGCCATAGTTCCATCTTGGGACACTGGCCATAATAATAATAATTAAAAAAAAATAAATAGAAAGATGCAGAGAGAGAGAGAGAGTTAATTTTTTTCCGTTTTTAGGATCACTGCCCGCCATGCAGATCTATCTTTGCCCGGCCACTTCTGGGGTGTGTCCAGGGGAATTACCAGGAGCGGCTAGCTGAAGGTTGGGAAGAGCTGCAGCGTCTGCAGAAGCTATGATGTAAATGAATGAAGGGACTGGTGAACGAAATCTTTTTCAGTCGTGAGGTGTGCTTGTTGAGACGAATAAAATGTTTACAATAGATACAAGAGTATATGCGCCGTGAGATGAATTTTAATGATGAGGGATCATCGGACAAGCAGAAGTTATGGAAAGGATTGTGTAATTGAAAGGACTGGTCAGAGTGTTTTATGATTGCTGAGTCCATGTGGAAAGAGGTACGTGAAAAAGGGTAGGTGTTTGTCAAGGTGTTAAGAGGAAGGGATGACCTGGAGAGGACTACATAGATTCAGTGTAATTAACATTAGAAACCAAGCGATTTCAACCCAGAATCATAAGAGCGCACGCAGACTGGGCCTTACACTACACACTGATTATAATGCTGCTGTATAGGTGTATGAAGCAGCTAAAGTCATGAAAGTTCTTTGCATGGCCATCAGCTTTGTGCACTATTCAGCAATATATATATATATATATATATATATATATATATATATATATATATATATATATATATATATATGATACATATATATATATATATATATATATATATATATATATATATATATATATGATACATATATATATATATATATATATATATATATATATATATATATATATATATATATATATATATACATACATATATACATAATACTTTATTGGATTTAAGGTATTTGAATGTTAATTAATGTCATTGCAAGGAAAAAGTAAGAAAATAAGATTTTCCTACAAACGTTTGGCAGACCTCATGCACGCTTCTTCTCCCATTGCTAAACGGGTTACAAGGACGGGATTCTGGGGTGGGTACGGGAGGTGAATGAGTGGACCTGCCCCTCTTTCGCAACCAGGCCCATTTGCGCAATGCATGGAATTCCAACCATATGATTCTTGGGAATTTAGTTTTGCAAGTGCCAAATTATATTTTGATATTTCGCATCGGAATGGACTATAAAACAATACTAACTACAGTCATTCCTTCATCAATTATTGTTCCCTGTTATGGAGCAAAGGCAGTAAAATATGATAACTTTACTCTCTGGGGGGACTCAGGAGAAAACGAATAAACAATTGGATGAGTGGCACCTCACCCGATCTTCTTCTCTCATTGGATATAAACATCTCAGCATCGCCTGTCCGTATTATAGACACCGATTGTTTTCCAGAGAACCAACAACGTAAAGACGAGCTGAGGTAAGAACTGAAGCTACAGAAAAATCGTATGGTTATTACCCGATGTTTCTGACCTTCTTACATGAGATTCCATCAAACTTATTCATAGCAAGTCTAACATAAGTTATTTATCTTTAGAAGTTATTTTATTCGTAGTCTTGAAGTCTTGTGTTCAAGTTGTGACATTTTTCACATTTAAGATAAGAATAATCTAAACTACGTTATGGCAGTAAAAAATCTGTATAATAATTTAGAACAATTTTTCAAACTTTTGAGATCATTATATTACTTATTGGTCTTATATCTGCTATTAACTGTTAAAAAAATGAGAATGTAGAAGATTAATCCTAACTCCATTGTTATGTTTCGTGTAATTGCCGCTTTTCAAGAGAGCTAAATGTCCTTTTTCTGTGTTCTGTTATAGAATTCTGGTTGGAATTTTAACTGTTGAAGAAAGGCCCTCGGAAATTCATTTTGCTTCAATGAAAATAATAGCTGTCAGATTTTACAGCTTCATGATTTAATTTTTGTAAAATAACATTTAAATTCGGATATTAAGTTAGGTATATTACATTAGGAAGTTATTTACTATTTTGGACATTAGACGATAACAAGAAATTATTGCTCCAAGAAATCTGAATTTGAGCAGACATAAAGAAGCTTCAGGAGAGCATGTGTTCTTCAATGTAATTGTTCATCTTGATAAATGAATTTCACATCAAGGTCAAAACAGAACATTTCCAACTAAATATCTCCTTTTCTTTACATTACAGCAAAGATGAAATTCCTAATTGTAGCCTCATTCTGCGTTGCTGTGGCTTTTGGCCAGAATGTGATTCAGCCAAAACCAAATGTGCGAAATCTGCCTGCTGAAGTCCGCCCACGTTAGTATTTTTCATAAATGTTTTATAATTGAGAAAATGTAAAGAAATACATTATAATTAGTCTTGAATAAATCATTCCTGTGCATTCCACAGCTGATGCCATGAAACAACTTCTGTTCTTGGGTTGTTTCCAAAATACGGAAAGCAAACTGATTAAATATTTATATTTCATGAATTTTCTAAATCATGGCCCAGTTTCATGCATTATCAGGTCGAATGTGTTTATCTAAATCACTAATGAATATTTTCTCATCAAACAGAGGCTCCGGGACAATGCTACGGATTCACTGCCAGAAGGGCCTTCCCTGTGGGTCAGTCTTGGCAACTGACTCCCTT
>NC_089746.1:24146647-24201647 GCF_040412425.1 Macrobrachium rosenbergii
AAAATTTGGAAAGGAAACTGATTAAATATTTATATTTCATGAACTTTCTAAACCATGGCCCAGTTTCGTGCATCATCATGTCGAATGTGTTTAACTAAATCACTAATGAATATTTTCTCTTCAAACAGAGGCTCCGGGTCAATGCTATGGATTCACAGCCAGAAGGTCGTTCCCTGTAGGTCAGTCTTGGCAACTGGCTCCATTCTGTGGCAGAGCCACCTGCCTCCAGCAAGGAAACCAGCTGATGGAAAAGGTGGAAGACTGTGGCTTCGAGCCCAAGCCATCTCCCGGATGCAGAGTCGTGAACGAAGCCGACCAAGCTAAGCCATACCCAGCCTGCTGCCCCGTGTATGCGTGCCAGCCAGGTGCCACCCTGCAGTACCCAACTGAGCAAGAACTGAGGGCTGCTGCTCAGCAAAATGCCCAAGCTGCACAGGGTGCACAAGGATAATTATTCGGTCAGAAAGGGTCAGTCTTATAGAGCAGGAATATAACTGTGAGCCTAAATGCACCAAATGTGTACATTTTATGACCCTAACAGTTAATTTGTACAGAGCCTTCATCCTTCAGAGGACTGACTATTTCCAATAAGTACAATAAGCCTTGGGTAATTCATCTAAGAATTGTTATTTAAATACCTTCTCATCCGATTTCTTATCAACTTATGTAATGTTTAAGAACATGATCCTACATACTGCTGCGTTAGATCTGAATGTTGAAGAAATGTTGTTAAAACATATATTTTTTCATACATAATAAAGAGATTTTTCTTCATTTCATTGTTTTACGGAACCCTTTCCAAAGAATTAAACTTCACAATAAGGAGAGGGAACTACTGACGTTCTCTCAATAAGCTCAGAAAATTAAAAACCACGATTTTGGTTCGTCAGCTGATCGATAGATTATCAACTATACAATTATACAATTCGACGGAAAACATTATGGATTACCGTAGATTTTTAGATTCCTTTCACAGACAATTTAATTTGAGATCAGATCTAGGTAAAACATGACCCAGAAGAGCATGCAAAACAAGGTATAGTGAAGATTAAAAGTCTGAACAATATACATACATATATATATATATATATATATATATATATATATATATATATATATATATATATATATATATATATATATATATATATAAGTGTGTGTGTGTATTATATAGTTATATATATACATGTATATATTTATATATACATATATTATATATATATATATATATATATATATATATATATATATATATATATATATATATATATATATATATATATATATATATATCGTATCAAAGGAGAAAAGTAAGGACGAGATCTGAATTCCATAAAACTCATATAAGCCGAAAGAATGTTATAATTTTTGCTGTTACGCTCCCCGACCCAATATTAATTCTAAATAGCGACCAGTCATCTACCGCTACCCTCGAGCAGATACTTAGGCATTAATAACAATGTAAAAACGTTTGTTAACCGATCTCGTACCATCCGGATTTCATCATGGAATAATTGCCATTCATAGTTCTGCCTTCCGGTTCCCAAGAAATCTTTTTGGATGAGGTTGCATGCATCATGCTCTTTTCGGTCCTGATTGCGATCCATTACAGTCGACTAACTACTAGGTAATTAATTCGTGACTTAAATCAAGAGGACGCAAAGGGGCCCAAGAGAACCTGGCTAGAGAGTACCTACTCTTATAGAAGTTCTAATATAAGTAATTAAATAATCGATCTTATAATATAATAAGCCACATACATTTTAATTAGTCTTTGTTCCACTTGCGAAATAAAAAAAAGATTCCTCCTGCCCAAGGGGGGCAACGTTTTTTTACCCTTCTTCAGGATTGTTGTATGTCATGCGCCTTTATCTTAGCCCGGCCATTTCGGGGGTGTGTCCAGGGGATTTACTGAGAGCTGCCAGCTATTACTGCAATGAAGATGCCAAAGACCTTGACTCGAGGAGTTGTAATTTGTAATCTTTTGTAGTCTTTATCTTCTTACTCTGATAGACTGTAGACCAGTTGTTGGATGGTCAAATTTAATGAATGGATCTGTTTATTACAGGCTTCCAAACTTCACCTTGAAGAGGGATATTTTTGTAAAATATGCATCAAGTTGAATTTCATGCGTTATATTATTCCATTATTACTCTTCGTATTTAAGTTGCAAATAATGAAAATAACACTAGAATATCATAAAAAAATGAGTAGAATGAGATCTTTTTCTGCAAAAATTATGAGGACAAAGAATACAGTTTTATTTGTTTGCTGTTTGGCTCCTCGACCCAATATTAATTCTGAATAGCAATCAATCATCTACCCCAACCCTCGAGCAAATACTTGAGTATTAACAACAGAATAAAGACGTTTGTTAACTGCTCTCGTATCTTCCGGATTTCATCACGGGGCAATTACCATTCACACCTCTGCCTTTCGGGTCTAAGGAACCTTCCTGGGATGGCCAAATTTAAAGAATGGATCTGTGTTTATTATAGTTATTCAAACTTCACCCTGAGAAGGGATATTTTTGCAAAATATGCATCAAGTTGAATTTTACATGTTTACATATTCCATTATTACTCTTCCTTTTTAAGCCTAATTACCTTTTCATTAGTGATTAACGATCACTTATAGTCCCTAAACTATTAGAAATTCATTCTAATAAATTCGTTTTTATGACCGAGGAGGGCACAATGGACTTTAAAGAATCTGATTAAGGAGTTCTGGCTCTCCTGAGAAGCTTGTTTACAAATAATTAACTAATTTAACTTACGATGAAAAAAATAATATAAATTTTATTAAATACATCCTACGCAACACTGACTTAAACTAGTTCTGCGCGAGAGAAGCCCCAGAGAGACTTCCCCCACCTTAGGAAACTGGACGTAATAAAAAAGTCAATAAAAAATAAACGATTTCTTCGCCCCAAGAAAGTCAACGTTTATTCCCAGTGACTCAACGTCGTTGTATAAGAGAAGAGACACAAAGAGAGAGAGTTGATTTTACCACTACTTTAGGATCATTGCCCGCCATGCAGATTTATCTTTGCCCGGCCATTTTGGGGAATTACCAGGAGCTGCCAGCTAAAGATTGGGAAGAACTGCAGCGTTTACAGCTTTGATGTAATTGAATGAAGGGACTGGTGAACGAAGTCTTTTTCAGTAATGAAATGTGCTTGTTGAACACGCACACACTTAAAAAAGTAAAAAATGCGCCGAAGTTTCTTCTGCGCAATCGAGTTTTCTGTACAGCCGCTACAGCGTATAATCAAGGCCGCCCGAAAACAGATCTATCTTTCGGTGGTCTCGGTACAATGCTGTATGAGCCGCGGCCCATGGAACTTTAGCCACTGCGCGGTGGTGGACTATCCTATATCGTTGCCAGAGGCACGATTATGGCTAATTTTAACCTTAAATAAAATAAAGACTGCTGAGGCTAGAGGGCTGCAATTTGGTATGTTTGATGAATGGAGGGTGGATGATCAACACACCAATTTGCAGCCCTCTAGCCTCAGTAGTTTTTAAGATCTGAGGGCGGACAGAAAAAGTGCAGAGAGAAAAAAGTGCAAACAGACAGACAAAGACAGCGCAATAGTTTTCTTTTCAGTAAACTAAAAAGAAAAACAAGCCTAAAGCTGATGAGATGAGAAAATCATTTACAATAGTTACAAGAGTATATATGGGCCGTGAGTTGAATTTCAAGGCTGAGGGATCTTCGAATAAGTAAAGTAATGGAAAGGATTGCATAGTTGAAAGGATGGATCACAGTATTTTGATATTGTCGCGCCATTTGGAGAGACTGGCGGATAAGAAGTAGGTGAAAAGGGATAGATACTTGTAAAGGTGTTAAGAGGATGGGCTGACCTGGAAAGGACTACATAGATTTAGCGTAATTAACTTTAGAATCTAAGGGATTTTATCTTAGAATCATAAGAGTGCACCCAGACAGGGCTCGACGCACCGATGACGATGCCGCTGTGTAGGTGTATGAAGAACTTAAAGTAATGGAATTTTTTTGCATGGCCATGGGTTCCATGCACTATTCATCAATTATGTAAATATATATATATTATATATAACATATATATATATATATATATATATATATATATATATATATATATATATATATATATATATATATATATATATATTAATATATATACATATATAAACATATATATATATATATATATATATATATATATATATATATATATATATATATATATATATATATATATATATATATATGTATATATATATATGTATATATATATATGTATATATATATATATATATATATATATATATATATATATATATATATATATATATATATATATATATATATATATATTATAATTCAATAGATACTTTAATTCAACTAAAGTTAAATTAAAGTATCTGCTTGGTAATTAATCTCATATCGGACAAAAAATAAGAAGATACGATTTCCCTACAAACGTTCGGCAGATCTTACGTACGCTTCTTCTTCTCCTCCCATGCTGAATGGGGTATGAGGATGGGGTACTTTTGGGGGGACGGCACTGGAAGTGAATGACTGGACCTGGCGTTCTTTTGCAACCAGGCCCACTTGCGCAGTCCGTGGAATTCCATCCGTAAGATTCTTGGGAATTTGCAATTTGCAGGTGCCAAATTATATTTTCATATTTTGTAATGAAATGTCCTAAATAATAATAATAAATAATCGCATTTCTTTTTCAATTATTGTCCCCAGTTATGGAGCAAAGACGATAAAATATGATAAACTGCGCTCTCTCGGGCGCTGTAAGAGGAAAATAAAATAAACAACTGGGTATGTGGCATCTCACCAGATCACCTTCCTCATAGGATATAAACATCTCGGCATCGGTTGTCTGTATCATAGACACCGTTTGTTCTTTAGAGAAGCAACAACGTGTAAACGAGCACAGGTAAGAATTCAGACAAATGATAATACTATAATTCTTGGCCCATGCATCTGAGCATTCTGGACGAGATTTCATTAAATTTGTTTATCAAAGCTGAGAGAAGTTACTGATGTACAGAAGTTGCTCATCCTGCGGTCTTAAGATCTTATAATTATGTCGTGATATTAATCCACCCATACATAAAAATATCTTATAAAAATAAGTTAAACTCTTGTACGGTATCAAAATAAGTCGACGTAGTCTTTTAGAAAGATGTTTTTTAAACTCTGGAGATCATTCTATTACCTCCTGACGCTGAAACCCTTTGATTCCATATCTACTGTTAACTGTTTGAAAATGGGGTTCAGAAGATTAAGAATTTGATATAACATAATTTTGAATTCTTTCATTATGCTCCATATTATTATCATTATTTTCAAGTCATTCCTATTCAATAGAGGAAAAAATCCTCTCTTTGTGTTGTTTGATGGAATTTAAGAAAAGCTTTAGTTGTTTAAAAGAGGTTTTTGGAACTTATTTTACGTCAAAGAAGAAAAATTTAAAATTCTTTATTTTATTTTTGTAAATAAAAGGTAAATTCGGGTGTTCGGTTTGATATATCATCTCTGGAATTATTTTCTATTTGCGACTAAAAGTTGATAAAAAAATTATTGCTCTAAGTAGTCTCCTTAAGAGTACTGTTGCAGATATAAAAGTAAGTATGTGTTTACGATTTTAATTGTTCATTGTGACAAATAAATTTCACATTAAAGTAAATTAAGAAAATTTCCATCTAAATGTTTCCTTTCCTTTTCATTACAGCCAAGATGAGATTCCTAATTGTAGCCTCTTTCTGCGTGGCAGTGGCTTTCGGTCAGAACGTGATTCAACCAAAACCAAATGTCCGAACTTTGCCTGCCGAAGTCCGCAAAGGTTAGTATTTTTCATATTTCTCTCATGTTTGAGAAACTATCAGGACAGACTTTGTAATTTGTCTTAAATATAATCATTACTAAAGTACAAAGGTTCATCCAGTGAATGTATTCTGTTTCTTTCACAGGATTGCCTCAAATGTGACTTAAGAATCTATTATCAGTTCTGTAATATTAAATATCTATACCCTTTAACCTTATAAATTATTAAGCTATTTGATGCTTTATCAAGTCGAATTTGATTACATATATTTATTAATGAATACTTTCTGTTTAAACAGAGGCTCCAGGACAATGCTACGGATTCACTGCCAAAAAGGCCTTCCCAGTGGGTCAGTCTTGGTCCCTGGCTCCCTTCTGTGGCAGAGCCACCTGCCTTCAACAAGGAAACCAGCTGTTCGAAAAGGTGGAAGACTGTGGCTTTGAGCCCAAGCCATCTCCCGGTTGCAGAGTCGTGAACGAAGCCGACCAAGCTAAACCATACCCAGCCTGCTGCCCCGTGTATGCGTGCCAGCCAGGTGCCACCCTGCAGTACCCAACTGAGCAAGAACTGAGGGCTGCTGCAGAGCAGGCTGCCAAAGCTGCACAAGGCGCCCAGGGATAATTGCTCACTCAGAGGAATTCTTGTCTACAACTGAGATGAAAATCATCGCAGAATTAATGACATAACATATTTATTAAATGTATTTTCTCATCCTTATGTCAAGGACCATATCTTCCGATCATTTTTTAAATGTTTTTAAATCAAGAAAGGAAATGGAATGGAAAAATAATCTTATCTGCAGAGAATCAATATAGATCTCAATATATATTATATTTTTATACTTATATTGAAAATATAGAAAATTATAACTAACTTCTGAGTTTTTCTGATCCATTCAATGGAAATTCCAATTTTCCAAGAAAACCTATAACTAATGAACATTGCTCTACTCATGAATAAATGAAATGAATTATTATTTATAATCTGTGCTCAAAAATTCTTCACAAAGATACAATGAAACTTTAACAGAGCGCACATGGTAATATGTTATGGATAAACACTTATCGTTCTTAGATGAATAAAAGTATATAGCATATGCAAGTACACTCTAATTTACGTATCATTATTCATGAAACATGTTGGTTGCTGAAGATTCGCAGTCGACATTAATACATTTATTTCCATATACTTTGAACATGAGAAAAATATCATCTGAGATCTAGTGTACTATTCCTGAACTTCTGAAAGAGAAAAATTTGCAAAAATTTCTGCAGTTAACTGTTTCAGTAGGGCACAAAAGACAAATAACGGTTTTTATGAACTAATTGCGAAGTGAACTATTCAACTAAGAATTAAAAGCATAATTTATTAACACACACACTCATATATATATATATATATATATATATATATATATATATATATATATATATATATATATATATATATATATATTTATTTATATACTGTTTTTGGACACTTTATACATATATATATATATATATATATATATATATATATATATATATATATATATATATATATATATATATATATATATACATACATATATATATATATATATCTATTATCTATCTATATATATATTATATATATACATACACACACACACACACACATATATATATATATATATATATATATATATATATATATATATATATATATGTATATATATATATAATGTACATATTCATTACGGCATTTCCTATAACAGACATGGCTAGATATAGAATCACCACAGCATTCACATCATATTCATTCTTTAACCGTTTGATCTCGGAAGTACTAATAGTTTGAGATTCTCCTGCGCCGTATCCCGGTAGAGAGGAGAACCCCCGATGGGTTGTGAACCCCTTTTGGAAGGGAACGACCTCTAAGTGGTATATGAGCCTCTCCTGAGGTCAACAGCAACCACACGCTGCAGGTTTCTCTTTTTTTCTGTCCAGTATCAGGTTTCTCTTAGTCGTATAACATTCCTTCAATCAGGAGGCAAGACTATTTTTTATTTTATTTAGTTTATCCTCGCGTATTTTTAAACGCATTTAAATGTTCTTTTCTTCGAAGCTGCGGACAACTCAGTTCGAGTCTCCGGCCGGCTGAAAAGTTAGAGGAATTTTTTTTTTTAGAAATTCATTTTAGCTATAATGTGGTTCGGATTCAATAAGCTGTAGGCCCCGTTTTAACCAATTGGTTCTTAGCCAGGTAAAATAAGTCTAATTTAAATGTTTCAGCTTTCTGTAAAACTAAGGTATACTTTTTTTTCTTCGAAGTATTAAGCGAGAAAGGCGTTGGTTTGCTCATCCCTCACACTTTTTCTTACATAAAATATGTAACAGATGCATCTGCAAACGTGTGATTTTAATATATTTTACTTTGACCGAACTAGCCCAACAGCATTGTCAAAACAACTTTTAGAAAAACAATAATACAAAATCGTTCCATTAATATTTATATACCCATCTATGTTCATACATATGTAAATACATAATATGTATATTGATAAAACTGACTGATATTCTCATGCACAATATTTACAGATTTTCTGATAACTTGAGAGAATTATGATCATAGATAAAAAAATTACCTTTAAAAACTACAGAAAAAGCAATAACAACTTAATCAGTTCTACGATTTACACCAGAGCGAAAATAAAAGGCAGTTACTTCATAGGAAACACCACGAATGAAAATATATACACACACATGCCTATACCAACCCTTATGAAAAATGAGCAGCAATAAAACCAAATGGAATATCAAAAATCCATTGGTCCTGGATGTCAACCCTATGAGAGATTAATATTTTTTTTTATTCTCAAGATTGTATCTTTGATAAACATTGTCAAGGACGTCATCTGTCAGGAATTCTCATTCATACGCAAAGACCAGATCTTGTTTTGAATGAATCATTTGAATTCCCAAGTCATTGGTACACTTATTGATTACTAAGGAATCAGCGCATACCCAATGAGAGGAAACTTGGCTATGCTACAGGAAGTTGTTCTGGCTTCTAGTTACTTCTTATCTATGGCTGTTATTATTTCCTGATCGACTGGTTTCAAAGAACAATAGAGGAAAGGCACAAATAAAACTTTAATTTCATTTATCCTATCATATCATAGCTAAAATTCAACATACCTAAATCAATCTAATAGAATCGTTGACAGGAATATTGCTGTATCTGGTATCTGCAAAAGAGCTCTTGCGTCACTAGAACTAAACTTGCTTACCTCCGGGCACTTGACGCTATTTTTTACTTTTTTTTCTGCACAACCTCAGAGCAAGATGACTTATGATAGTTTCCGTTGCAGCCATTTACAGCGTAACAGGAGGGAAGTCCTCATTTGGTTGTTTTATTTGTCCTTCAAGAGGGTAACGAGCGTTAGTTTTTTATATCCATATTTTTTGTCTTAAAGATAAGTACGTTGATCTTTGGAAAGAGATTATATCGAACTAGTTGGACGATGATGTTACTCTGGGTCACCAGATTTAAACTTGAGAATTTTGCCATCAGATTTAACGACATTTTTCTGAGTTTCTCAACAGCGTATGGTATGTAGTTTTGTTATCGTGAAACTGATGATAAGAAAATGTGTCTGAAATCGTTTTGCTTTAACCTGATTTGAAAATTATGTTTTAAAAGACTTACTGTAAGTGAAATGATAGGAGGTGAAAAATAAAGACATTCATCACCACCTCAGTCATCATTAAATCTTGCTGAATATATATATATATTTATATATATATATATATATATATATATATATATATATATATATATATATATATATATATATATATATATATATATATATATATATATATGTGTGTGTGTGTGTGTGTGTGTGTGTGTGTATGTTTGTTTATATATATATATATATATATATATATATATATATATATATATATATATATATATATATATATATATATATATATATATATATATATATCTACTGGATTGTAGAGTGAGCGGATCAAAATTGATTTTAATTTTGTCTTAAAATAAATGAGTCGAATCATTTGAATGTAAAGGAGAAAACAAAAGCTTTAGCTATTCTAGGAAAAGATTCTTCTCCTGGGGATGTGGTACGTTGATTAGACTAGTAGGTGGGGAGAGTTCCTCTGCCGGTTTTTGCGAGAGCTTGCTAGTGGGATTTGGTCTTGCTTTAGGTATGCGATTTCGTAACTGAGGTTCCTGGGAATTTACTAAACGTTGCTGATGCCAAAATGTCGTTATTTTCTGCTTAGTGAAAAGTTCATCTTTAATAACACGTAATGCTTTCCTTCAACTGTTTGTGTGTCTTATTACAAAACGAATGAAGAATGTATTAAGCTCTGATAACAATGAGATATGGATGCCAAGATGGCGTACGAAAAAGAGCGAACACTGGAGTATCTGGCATCTCCCAAGGTCCTCGACCATCGGATTTATAAACAGTCACAGGATGGTTGGTCCGTACAGAACACATCGAATACCCTTCAGTGTAGCATCAACACTACAGTGAGTCAAGGTAGGTAGTCAAGTTAGGTTAATATATGGTTACATTCAAAAGTTTTGGCTATTTGTCTTCATGTATTGTTTCATCTCACGACAAAGGTCAGAAACCCCTCTACCCCCGTCTCTATGTTGGTTTTGAAAACGTTGTTACCTACAGATCCTAAGAGACTTACTCTTGATATTTTAAAAATTATATTAGGCTTTTCTGACCGTCTTCATCTAAGAAAATGATATAAAAATGAATTTTGTTCTGAATGTTTCAAAATAGATAAAGAAACTTATCACAGTTACCCTCAATCAGGATTAACATTTTAATCTGGCAACGATTTCAGTTTTGAAATCAAATCACCCAAGGGTAAAGATTTGTTTTCGTTTCTATTACAGCTAAAATGAAATTCCTAATCGTAGCCTCACTATGCGTTGCCGTGGCTCTGAGTCAGACCGTGGTTCAGCCAAAACCAAATGTCCGAAATTTGCCTGCAGAAGTCCGCCCAGGTTAGTATCTGTCAACAATATTTAATACTCACAAGATGTTTTATCAAACATAGATAGGGATATCATTATCAGTCAAATTCAATTAGTAATGATTAATTATGTTATTTATTCAAATAGTGAATCACTATTTTGTTATGTTAGGAACAGTCAAAGATAGAAAATTAACGTCAGGAATTAAAGTATACTAATGATTAATTTTCCGATTAAACAGAGGCTCAAGGTCAATGCTACGGATTCACTGCCAAAAAGGCCTTCCCAGTGGGTCAGTCTTGGTCCCTGGCTCCCTTCTGTGGCAGAGCCACCTGCATTCAACATGAAGGAAAACTCTTCGAAAAGGTGGAAGACTGTGGCTTTGAGCCCAAACCATCTCCCGGCTGCAGAGTCAAGAACGAAGCCGACCAAGCTAAGCCATACCCAGCTTGCTGCCCCGTGTATGAGTGCCAACCAGGTGCCACCCTCCAGTACCCAACTCCAGAAGAACTGAGGGCTGCAGCAGAGCAGGCTGCCAAGGCTGCACAAGGCGCCCAGGGATAAGAGATCTCTCTGAGTCGATCCAGTCCAATTCCCAAAGAAAAACCCATCGAAATAATTTATGAATATCTTTATAACTCAACAAGAATTCAAGGAGTCATGAATCAATGGGGTGTGAGTAAGCATTTCGCGAAAATGAATGAAAAGGTAAATGACATTCTTCGAGAGATAACAGGCATTTGCGATTACTATAAAGTGCATTTATATTTGTATTAATAATGAAAATAAAAAAATCTGAAGTTAGTCACCTTTTTCTAAACCCTTTATTACAAATTATTTAGAAATGTCTATGAAATTCATCGCTGCTTTCCAGTAGAAAGAAGATTATCAATGATTTAGAATTGAATTGCAAAGACAAAACATTAAAAAACATTTTACTATGAATCAAATGCAGTTAATTAACTGAGGATGTTTTTTGCATTTAATTACTCGTCTTACATCTTTCCCCTTATTCATTTAACTACTCTCTTTTATTTGATAATTATTATAGTATCATAGTAAATCTTACAATAATAATAATTTTTAATTTATAATACTGATTATTTAAAAATGAATATATTCCGAAATAAAGGAATTGAATAAGAAAATGAGATTTTATACCGTATAGTTTGCCATAATTTTAAGTAATTTTTGAGTTATTACCCACAGTCATTAAAAACAAAAAAATTTGCTTCCATGGTACAGAAGGATGAATAATGACATCACCCAAAGGCATTTCTTTATATCAAATATGTCTATAAATCTTTTGAAAGTATAGTAAGACTTTATGACAATATGCATACATAAAAGACGAGACATATGCTTAGCTATTACGGTTAAAAGTTTGAGGGTTACTGACATATGCCAGCGATTTCATGACATAGGCAGCGATGGTAGTAAATGACGTCAACAACGGTATTAATGTGAGCTCTCCCAGGTTTATGGGTCGCTCAATGTGTACCCAAAAATTTTCCGAGATCTCAGTAAAAAAAAAGAAATGGAAATTTCTCAGAAAAATTTTAAGTGATCTTTCATCATTAAAAATTATGATTATTGCGTCGCTTTTCGAAATCAGGGAAGGGTCAAGAGTAAGTTTAAGGAAATGAAAATGAGGAGAGAGGCTTTTTTATGTTTCTTGTGAGATAGAGAAAAGGATAAAAAGAAAAACAGTGAGATAAACATTAAGAGAGAGTTACTGAGAATTTATGTCAGAACATATGAATATCAAAGTTTTTTTTTTTATATTGATTTTAATATCAGTGAAAATTCCAGCAAATGTATTGTCCCTCAGACTTCTAAAGTTCTTCAGCTGCTTCTTCCCTTACATCTTCTCCCGCTTTCGTTTCTTTCTTAATTTCCATCACTGAGATGGAAATGATTTTATTCTGCAAACGAAAACAATACTGCTATTAGCGATAAAAAGAGAAACAGAGAAATAAAAGTTCCCTGTGAAATTTTGTTTGTGCTGTACGTGAATCTTGAGCAGTAATGAACGTGGATGATGGCACTGGTAGAAATCTTGATTTCAGATATTCATATAATTCTATTCAGCTACAGTTGATAATGATTCACAGCGGAAGGATATAAAGTTTGTTACAGAATGCGTACGGGATAGCTTTGTGGGCAGGTTTTAAAACTGGTGGACGTATTCTCTAGCCTTTGATTGGATGCTTCGGCCCGCAAAACCATTTCTTGGAATCGATTTCTGAAATGAAATGGCTTCTTCAGTTCTGCTTGGGTGGGACTAAGTGTGTCATCTTCGTTCACCTCCATGATTAGGAGAGAGAGGCAGTCATATTCCTGTCCTCAATTATTACACGGCATACTGCTGTCGGGAAACGGAAGGATGAGTGAAAATTTCATTCTTCGAGCTTACATTCGGTGGTAAATTTTGTATATATACTGCCTCTAATTGGGGTCATCGTCAGTAATAAATTCTGCATATTCTCTGCCTTTAAGAACTGTAGCCATGGCGGTCAAAGGCGGCATTTAAGAGTTCAAGTGACTGCAATAGTGGATGAGATCCAAGCTATTTTGACGCTTTACCTAAATCGCTTGAATATAGTTCCTTCCTGTGGAAGGCAAGAATGACATCTGGAGGGAGGGTGGTCGCCATACCAACCTGTGACTAAAGGTATCCTTTAATTTTTGGCATTTGAGTCGCCATACGACATTTGTCAGTTCAAATCTTCGGGAAGGGGGGTGAGTTAGTTTTGAGTAATATATGTAGGGATTTAAAATCTGTTAACATCATAAAGATGGCACATGAGCCATAGTAAAAAGAAAAAAAAAATTTCCGGCACAGACGGATGTTGCACGATCATTAAAAATTGTTAGTAGTTTTTAAATTGCTTATTCTTTCTCTGGACTCTTAATTTATGTTTATTACTTGGAAATTAATTTTTTAATTTTCTTTATTATTATATATATACATATATATATATATATATATATATATATATATATATATATATGTATATATATATATATATATATATATATATATATATATATATATATATATATATATATATATATATATATATATATATATATATATATATATATATATATATATATATATATATATGTATATATATATGACTGTCTTAAAGTTAACAAACTGAATCAACTGAAAGTATGAAGAAAGTTCGAATTTCGGAGAAAAATTTCCCATACCGCAATACCAATCAACTTTTCTCGGGCGATGCCAAGCAAGGGCTGGAGGTCTCCCCAAGCAGGCTCCGGGGAGGGAGCAACTAGACCCGTTTCGCAAGGACGCTATTTTACGCCACCTACCGGTTCTTAGTCACACCATTTCGTCACAAAGTTTCCTGAGAATTTAGGAAAAGCGTAAACACTGGAGTGTCTGGCATCTCTCAAGTTCTTCGCCCATCGGATATAAACAGTCACAAGAACATCGGTCAGCACAGAACACACCGATCTCCCTTCATTGTAGTATCAACACTACAGTCAGCTGAGGTGAGTATTCGAAAGACCAAGGTTTTGGAAGAAATTTTATTTGAAGCTTAGATGACAAGGTCCCGTTGTGAATTTTACTTGTTACGTTTCACAAAATCCATATCATGTAAGTTATTTGCACTAAAGTCGGAAAGCGCAAAATGTTCATTATGGAATACTTCTTGACAGAGTATTACCGAAATGAAGACATTTCTGGGAATAGCCACTGCTGAATACGATATTATTTCGTAAATTTCCATCTAATAATCACTGTTCCCTTTCTCTTGCAGCCAAAATGAAATTCTTTATCGTCGCCTCATTCTGCATGGCAGTGGTTCTCAGCCAGGGTGTGATTCAGCCAAAACCAAATGTTCGAAATCTTCCTGCTGAAGTTCGCAAAGGTTAGTATCAACGAGGTCAAGCTTGTGTTTAGCAAAAGATTCTTTCATTTATAAGGAAAGATAATTATTAGTGAAGCAAAATCATTAATTAATTTTTTATTCGATTTGTAAACTGCGAATCATGTCATTCAAGGAAAATGAAAAAATACGATCATCATTAAATAACTTGATATTTTTCTGAAATATTCATGTTTATTGTTATATTTTAACAGAGGCTCCTGATCAATGTTACGGATTCACTGCCAAAAAGGCCTTCCCAGTGGGCCAGTCTTGGTCCCTGGCTCCCTTCTGTGGCAAAGCCACCTGCATTCAACACGAAGGAAAACTCTTCGAAAAGGTGGAAGACTGTGGCTTTGAGCCCAAGCCATCTCCCGGTTGCAGAGTCAAGAACGAAGCCGACCAAGCTAAGCCATACCCAGCCTGCTGCCCCGTGTACGAGTGCCAGCCAGGTGCCACCCTCCAGTACCCAACTCCAGAAGAGCTGAAGGCTGCTGCAGAGCAGGCTGCCAAAGCTGCCCAAGGCGCACAAGGTTAATTATTCACTCAGAAAGGTTCCAGTCTATAACTGAAATGGACTAATGACGAAGGGCATTTATTTAATGTCTTTTCTCATCGGAAAGTCAAGGACTATGCTTCTGCCATCAAGTTTATAAATAAAAAATAAATCAGTAAAGTGGCTGCGAGGGAAAAAAATTATCTTACCGGGAAAAGGAAGAATTTTGCATTTTATAATTTTATATTTTTATACATACTTTGAAAATAAATAAAAAATTGTTACGGACTTTTGAGTTTTTTCTGATCCATTTAATAAACTGACAAACTATCAAGGACTATGAAAAAATAGTACTTCTATTGCTATATATAAGAAAACGTAATGCATCGATAAAACCAAATTAACTGTTGATATTCCATGTTCCAAAACTCTTGACACTGATACTTTTATATGAGCATTACACCATTTCTTAGTGCAGAGGCATCGCCACAGAAAAACGCAACTACAGTCACTCACAATTTTACATTGACTGCCTAATCGTGGATATGCTAACGGTCTGCGAATCTACTACACTGTGTCCCAAGGAGGAGAAGGTCATAGTGGGCTGTCGTGAACCCCTTGTGGAAGCAAATGGTCTTTAAGTGGCATATGAGTCTCTCTTTCTTGAGGTCAACAGCAACAATATACATAATTTTTACCGAGAACTGCTCCTGTGGTGATAGAAGCAGTGTGATCTGAATATTGCTGCCACAAGAATTGCCAAGGTTTTGGGGTATAAATATTCCGTACCTCGAGTCAGATGAGCTCCTGATAAATGCTTGTGGACTCCTCTGTAGGAGGAAATGTCCCTTAAATGGTAAATAAACCACTTATCCTGAGGACCAGAGTAATCACTGGGAAATAAAATGATAGCATCCTCACTGTTCTGCATGGTGCGAAAGGCACCAAGTCCTGACAGGAAGTGTAACCAAGAAGGAGGAAAAGAAGAGACAGAAAGTGATCCAAATATGGAGTGAAAAAAGTTCTGGACAAATCATCCCTCCCACTTTTCTTACAAACTTAACGTAACTGAGGCATATTTTCAAAGTGAATGAACTGGCAAAATAAAAAGTTTAAAAATTTTATAAAAGACTAATAAAAGACAATTTCCTTAGGACTTATGGACCCATACACCTGTATACATATTAATGTATGATCATATGCATTCATGTAACTGATCGTTATACATATGCTCATTATTTACAACTCTAATAACCTGAGAGTCTTATAATCATGGCACTTAAATAATAGTTTTTATCCTTTAGGGAAAAAAGAGCAATAACAAAAGTGTTAATTTCACAGCTTAATTGTTCGATTTACAGTTGGGCGAAATTTCATACACGGTAGTCTTCTCGGATGCAACGCCAAGACAGGATATACAGGGTGTTTCGAAATTAGTGCCACACCCCCCTCGACAGAACAAATGCAAAGTTATGAAGTTTTCTGCTATAGCCTATCTCCAAGTATGTTATTTCAAGTTTCTATTAAGCTATTTTTCATTTTATATTTCTTGTAATTTCAGACTGAGTGACGGAGTTAGATACAGCCATGGCTAACGACTCGGAGGGAATCAGATGGATTGACCGAATCCGGCCTATAACCTTCAGAGAGGCCAGGGATGCTGGCGCATCATTCATTTCACGTTCCTGGATAGCTAAATACATTAAAAGAGATGAATCCTTTGTTAAAAGAAACTGGAACAAAAATCCATATGACTGTCATTGCGAAAAGAGTGAGAATCTTGGAAGGCCTGAAGTTCTTTCTCAGGAGTCAAAAGACATCATAACTGAGGCAGTGGGTAGACCAAGAAAGTCTGTATGTAAATTGGTGCTTGAACTAGAAACAAAAAGGGGAAAGAAGAGAAGTTATAGTGCCGTATATCTTGAGTTGAAAAATCTGGTATCAAGCCATTTCATGTTATCAGCAAGCCCAACATCACTCAGCAACAGAAAGAAGACTGTGCATGGTTTTGTGGTTCATTTCTTAAAGATTCGGATGATGCTGACTTTCTCCATGTTGCCACATGAGATGAATTCTTCATTTACACAGTCAGGAAGTCAAATCATAAAAATGACATCATTTGGGCGGCAAAGTTGGATGATATCAGCGATGATGTGTGCTATCGCCAAGTTGTGAAATTTCCTGAATGTTTGGGAATTTTTCTCTGTTTCACAGCCAAATGGTTAATGTGGATCATCAAAGAAAAAGGAGTCATGGAATGGCGAATACTTCAGAGAAACTGTGCTTACTGATGGAGTATTTCCTTTCCTCAAAGATCTTGAAAGTGTGTTATCTTTTGAGGAAGTCACATTTTTGCATGATAAGGCACCATGTTTTGAGGCTCTTCAGACACAGGAGCTGCTTCGAAAAAGTGGTATCGATTTCTTCTCGTCAAGTGAATTTCTAGGTAGCTCCCTTGACCTTAATGTGTGTGAAAACATTGGTAGTATCTTAAAGGATCGTGTTGAAGCGCGCACAGTGAACTATGATGGTTTACCAAGCCTCGACGACTACAAAGAGAGGTGACCGAAGTGCTCAGGGAAATGGAGTTTGAGTCTCAGCTTTTTTGCGATTTGCTGAAATCATACCCCTCAAGAATGCAGGCTGTGGTACAGGCAGATGGAGGCCACAAAAAATATTAAATACTCAGAGAGGAACTTAAATAAATACCTGTTCTAAATTACTTTTGTGTTTGTCCATATCAATTGTAGTTTATGCTGTAGAGGGGGCGCCCCTAATTTCGAAACACCCTGTACAATGCTTTTCTTGAAGCAGCCACCCTATTTTGTATGATTAACGTCCGTAGACATTCACAGTCTTATACCCACAATTTTGTAAATGCGTTGCAAAAAAATCAAATGGAATATTAAAAACGTACTGGTCCTAGGTATCAGTTATATGAGCGCTTAATAAATGTTCATTAGTCTCGACATTGTGTCTTTAATAAAAACTATCGAGGACGACATCTGTCAGGAATTCTCATCCATTCGCAAATACCTGACCTCGTCTTGACTAAATCATTTGAATTTCCAAGTCATCGATACACTTCTTGTTGATCACGAAGGGATCAGTGCATCAGCGTATGTATATACATATATGTAAATATATATTTAAATATATAAATATATATATATATATATATATAAATATATATTTAAATATATAAATATATAATATATATATATATATATATATATATATATATATATATATATATATATATATATATATATATATATATATATATATATATATATATATAGTGTGTGTGTGCGTATAAAGTTATCATCATTATCATCATCGTCGCCTTCAACGCCAGGTAATGCAAAGGGCCTATTTCATGTCTTTCATGTGGTTTACATTCCATAAATCACACATATCCACCCTCCATTCTCACACTTCTCATTTAACTAGGTATGACTCTTCTAGCTTTTCTGGTACCCATTTCATTTAAACTTTAGTAATGCATGTAACTGAAGGTAGAATATCTGAAAGCTAATGAAGTGAATCACTTGACAAATATGAAGAAAGTTCGAATTACCGCGAAAATTTCCCACAACGCAAGAAGAATCAACTTTTTTCGGGCCATGCCAAGCAGGGAATGGAGGGCTGCTCGGTCAGGTTCTAGGGTGGGGAGCGACTAGACCTTTTTGCCAAGATGATATTTTGCTCCACCTACCGGCTCTTAGTCCAGTTTCATCACTAAGATTCCTGGGAATTCAGGAAAAGCGTAGAAATTGGGGTTTCTGGCAACTCTCAAGATCTTCGCCCAGCGGATATAAATAGTCACAGGAACGTCGCTCAGTACAGAACACATCAATCATCCTTCAGTGTAGCACTACAGTCAACTGAGGTAAGTTTTCGAAACACCAGACGATATATATATATTTTTTTTGACAAAATTTAGGAAGAAATGTTATGGGCAGCTTAGCAAGTTCTCGTTGTGAATTTTACTATTTAACGTATCACGAATGCCATATCAAGTAAGTTACTTGTAGTAAAGCCAACAGATTTAAAGTTAGCATAAGTAAATTGTTATATGAAATCATGAATAAATATCTGCAGGGAAAACAATAAGTGCGAGAAATGTGCACAAAATGTTCATTATGGAGTATGTCTTAAAAGTGTATTAGACTAGCAAAGATGAATAGACACTGCTAATACCGATACTATTTCGAAAAATTCCATATAATGACATCTTTCCCTTCTCTCGCAGCCAAAATGAAATTCTCCATCGTCGCCTCATTCTGCATGGCAGTGGTTCTTAGCCAAGATGTGATTCAGCCAAAGCCAAATGTTCGAAATCTGCCTGCTGAAGTTCGCAAAGGTTAGTGTCAACCAAATCAACCTTATTTTAAGAAAAACATACTTTTCTTTATAAGGAGAGTTAGTTGTCGGTTATGCAAAATTTATTCGATTATTGCATCATATCATTCGAACAAAATAAAAAAATATGCTCCTCATTAAATGACTTGATATTTTTATGAAATATTCATGTTTATTTTTATATATTCTAACAGAGGCTCCTGGTCAATGTTACGGATTCACTGCCAAAAAGGCCTTCCCCGTGGGCCAGTCTTGGCCCCTAGCTCCCTTCTGTGGCAAAGCCACCTGCATTCAGCACGAAGGCAAACTCTTTGAAAAGGTGGAAGACTGTGGCTTTGAGCCAAAGCCTTCTCCCGGCTGCAGAGTCAAGAACGAAGCCGACCAAGCTAAGCCATACCCAGCCTGCTGCCCCGTGTACGAATGCCAGCCAGGTGCCACCCTCCAGTACCCAACTCCAGAAGAGCTGAAGGCTGCTGCAGAGCAGGCTGCCAAAGCAGCACAAGGCGCCCAGGGATAAGATCTCTCTGAGTCGATCCAGTCCACTTCCCACCAAACACATCCTTCGAAATTTTTTATCAATTTTAACTTACGAAGAATTTAAGGAGTCATGAACAAATGAAGTGTGAGTAAGCATTTCATAAAAATGAATGAAAAAGAAAAAATGAACATTCATTGAGAGATAACAGGCATTTACGATTAATATACAGAGAAAATTTATATTTATATTAAAATGAAAATAAAAAATTATCTCAAAATAATCCTTTCTTAAACCTTCTGTTGTAAATCACTTTATTTATAATGTCTATGAATTTCATCGATACCCTCAAGTAGAAACAAGTTTATGAATGATCTACAATTAATCTGAAAAAGCAAAACATTAAAATCTTTTACTATGAAACAAAATCATTTAAGTAACTGACGATATTGTTGTTACTTAATTACTCGTTTTGTATATACAGTACTTCACTTTTTATCTTTATTCACTATCGTTTACTAATTATTACATTATCGCCGTTAACCTTACCGATAACAATAATTGTTAATTTCTCATAATAATGATTTCAGGCTGAATGTAACCGGATTTAGAGGCATTAAATAAGAAAAAGAGATTTTCCAGCTTATATATTGCGATAATTTTAAGTAATTTTTTGTTATTGCCCTCACTCATTAACAATAAGAACATTTGCTTTGATGAAGCAAAAAACGAATAATTATCATTCAAGTCAAATATAATTGGAATTATTTTGAAAGTACTATATTAACACTTTAAGACAATATGCATATATAAAAGAGGAGGTATATGCACATCAATCACGGTTTAAAGTTTTAGGGTTAATTACGAGCGATTTTAAGACAGGCAACAATGGTGGTAAATGACGTCATTAAGAGAAATAATTTTTGAGGTCTTCCAGGTTTATGGGTTGCTGTTTGTGTTTCCCAAAATTGTCCGAGATCTCAGTTAAAAAAGAAAAAAAAATGAAAATTTTTCGGAAAAATTTTTTATTTAACCTCTCATCATGAAAAATCATGATAATTGCGTCTTTTTTGAAATCAGGGAAGAACGAAGAGTACGTAAAAGATGGAATAAAAAAAGTTTTTTTTTTTGCATGCTTCCTGTGGGATAGAGACAAGGATGAATAGAAAGACAATGAGAGAAAGATTAACAGAGTTACTGAGAAAGTGAAAGAAGGCATTTTCTACTGATTTTAATATCTGCAAAATTTCCTCAGCTGCTTCTTTCCCTTACATCTTCTCCCGCTTTCGTTTCCTTCTAAGTTTCCGTCACTGAGATGCTAATTATTTTATTCTGCAAACGAAAACAATATGACTATTGACGATAAAAAAGAGAAACGAAGAAATAATGGTGACTTGGACGATGGCACTTGTGGAAGTGCTGACTTCAGATATTTATATAATATTATTCAGCTACAGTTCACAATGATTTACACTGGAAGGATATAAAGTTTATGTTACAGAATGCGTACAGGATAGTTCTGTGGGCAGGTTTAAAACTGTTGGACGTATTCTGTAGTGTTTGGTTGGACTCTTCGACCTTCTAAACCATTTCTTGGAATTGACTCCTGAAATGGAATGGTTGCTTCAGCTGTGCTTGGGTGGGAGGGGTGTGTCATCTTTGTTCACCTCCATGATTAGGAGAGAGAGGGAAAGAGTTTTGTTCCAGTCTTCAGGTATTACGCGGTGAACTGCTGTCGGGAAACGGAAGGATGGGTGAGAATTTCACCCTTCGTGCTCATCGTCGGAGGAAAATTTTGTATATTCTCTGCCTGTAAGAACTGTAACTATGGCGGTCAAAGGCGACATCTAAGAGTTCAAGTGATTGCAATAGTGTATGAGGCCCAAGCTATTTTGATGCTTTACCCTAAATTGCTTGAATATTGCTCCTTCCTGTGGGAGGCAAGAAAGACATCTGGAGAGATGGGTGGTCGCCATACCGACGTATGACTGAGGGTATCCTCTGTTTTTGGCATTTGAGTCGCCATAAAACATTTATCTGTTCAAATCTTCGGGAAGAGGGGTGATTTATTTTCGAGTAGTATATGTAGAGATTTTAAATCTATTAATGCTATAAAGATGTCACATAAACTATGGTAAAAAAACATTTCCTGTACAAACAAATGTTAAACGAGCATTAATTATTAGTAGTTTTTAAATTGCTTGTATTTTTTTCCTTGGCCTGTTAATTTATATTTATTCCATGGGAATTAACTTCATGATATACATACATACAGACACACAAACACACACACACATATATAATTGTATATATATATATATATATATATATATATATATATATATATATATATATATATATATATATATAGATATATATATATATATATATAGAATGTCTAACGTTAACAAATTGAATCAGCTGACAAATATGAATAAAGTTTAAATTTCCGAGAAAAATTTCCCGAAAAGCAAGACAAATCAAATTTTCTGGGCCATGCCAAGCAAGAACTGGAGATCTCTCCGTGTAGGCCCCGGGGAGGGCACAACTAGACCTGTTTTTGTAAGGGTGCTATTTTGCGCCACCTACCGGTTCTTAGTCACACCATTTCGTCACTAGGAATCCTCGGGATTTAGGAAAAGCGTAAACATTGGAGTGTCTGGCATCTCTGAAGATCTTCGCCCATCGGATATAAGCAATCGCCGAAACATCGGTCAGCACAGAATACACCGATCGCCCTTCAGTGTAGCATCAGCATTATAGTCAGCTGAGGTGAGTATTCGAAAGACCAACGAAGTCACTATTTACTACTGATAAAGCTTTTGGAAGAAAGTTTATTTGAAGCTTAGATGGCAAGTTCTCGTTGAGAATTTTAATTGTTACGTTTCATAAATTCCATATCATGTAAGTTATTTGTACTAAAGTCGGAAAGTGTAAAATGTTCATTATGGAATATTTCTAGAAAGAATATTACCAAAATGAAGATATTTCTGAGGAACAGCCACTGCTGATCACGATACTGTTTCGTTAATTTCCATCTGATAATCACTATTCCCTTTCTCTTGCAGCCAAAATGAAATTCTTCATCGTCGCCTCATTCTGCATGGCAGTGGTTCTCAGCCAGGGTGTGATTCAGCCAAAGCCAAATGTTCGAAATCTGCCTGCTGAAGTCCGCAAAGGTTAGTATCAACCAGATCACTTTTGTGTTGAGCAAAACATTCTTTCCTTTATAAGGAAAGATAATTATTAGTTAAGCAAAATCACTGATTAATTATTCATTCGATTTGTAAACTGCCGAATCATGTCATTCAAAAAAAAATACGATCCTCATTAAATTACTTGATATTTTTCTGAAATATTCATGTTTATTGTTATATTCAAACAGAGGCTCCTGGTCAATGTTACGGATTCACTGCCAAAAAGGCCTTCCCTGTGGGGCAGTCTTGGTCCCTGGCTCCCTTCTGTGGCAAAGCCACCTGCATTCAACACGAAGGAAAACTCTTCGAAAAGGTGGAAGACTGTGGCTTTGAGCCCAAGCCATCTCCCGGTTGCAGAGTCAAGAACGAAGCCGACCAAGCTAAGCCATACCCAGCCTGCTGCCCCGTGTACGAGTGCCAGCCAGGTGCCACCCTCCAGTACCCAACTCCAGAAGAGCTGAAGGCTGCTGCAGAGCAGGCTGCCAAAGCTGCCCAAGGCGCACAAGGTTAATTATTCACTCAGAAAGGTTCCAGTCTATAACTGAAATGAATTAATGACGGAGGATATTTATTTAATGTCTTTTCTCATCGGAAAGTCAAGGACTATGCTTTTGCCATCAAGTTGACAAATAAAAAATAAATCTGTAAAGTGACTGCGAGGGAAAAAATGATCTTACCGGGAAAAGAAAGAATTTTGTATTTTATAATTTTATATTTTTATACATATTTTGAAAATAAATAAAAAATTGTTACGGACTTTTGAGTTTTTTCTGATCCATTTAATAAATTGACAAACTATCAAGGACTATGAAAAAATAGTACTTCTATTGCTATATATAAGAAAACGTAATGCATCGATAAAACCAAATTAACTGCTAATATTCCATGTTCCAAAACTCTTGACATTGATACTTTTATATCAGCATTACACCTTTCTTAGTGCAGAGGCATCACTACAGAAAAACGGAACTACAGTCACTCACAATTTTACATTGACTGCCTAATCGTGGATATGCTAACGGTCTGCGAACCTACTACACTGTGTCCCAAGGAGGAGAAGGTCGTAGTGGATTGTCGTGAACCCCTTGTGAAGCAAATGGTCTTTAAGTGGCATATGAGTCTCTCTTTCTTGAGGCCAACAGCAACAATATACATAATTTTTACCGAGGACTGCTCCTGTGGTGATGGAAGCAGTATGATCTGAATATTGCTGCCATAGGAATTGCCAAGTTTATGGGGTATAAATATTTTGTACCTCGAGTCAGATGAGCTCCTGATAAATGCTTGTGGATTCTTTTGCAGGAGGAAATGTCCCTTAAATGGTAAATAAACCACTTCTCTGAGGACCAGGAAATAAAATGAACAGCATCCACACTGTTCTGCATGGTGCGAAAGGCACCAAGACCTGACAGGAAGTGTAACCAAGAAGGAGGAAAAGAAGAGACAGAAGGTGATCCAAATATGGAGTGAAAAAAGCTCTGGATAACTCATCCCTCCCACTTTTCTTACAAACTTAACGTAACTGAGGCATATTTTAAAAGTGAATGAACTGGCAAAATAAAAGTTTAAAAATTTTATGAAAGACTAATAAAAGACAATTTCCTTAGGACTCATGGAGCCATACACCTGTATATATATTAAAATGTATGATCATATGCATTCATGTAACTGATCGTTATACATATGCTCATTATTTACAACTCTAATAACCTGAGAGTCTTATAATCATGGCACTTAAATAATAGTTTTTATCCTTTAGGGAAAAAAGAGCAATAACAAAAGTGTTAATTTCACAGCTTAATTGTTCAATTTACAGCTGGGCGAAAATACACTGTAGTCTTCTCGGACGCAACGCCAATACAGGATATACCGGGTGTTTCGAAATTATAGCCCCCCCCCTCCACAGAACAAATGGAAAGTTATGAAGTTTTCTGCTATAGCCTATCTCCAAGTACGTTATTTTAAGTTCTATTAAGCTATTGTTCATTTTATGTTTCTTGTATTTTCAGACTGAGTGACGGAGTTAGATACAGTCATGGCAAATGACTCGGAGGAAATCAGATGGATTAACCGATTCCGGGCTATAACCTTCATAGAGGCCATGGATGCTGGCGCATCATTCATTTCACGTTCCTGGATAGCTAAATACATTTAAAGAGATGAATCCTTTGTTAAAAGAAACTGGAACAAAAATCCATAAGACGGTCATCGCGAAAAGAGTGAGAATCTTGGAAGGCATGAAGTCCTTTCTCAGGAGTCAAAAGACATCATAGCTGAGGCAGTAGGTAGGCCAAGAAAGTCTATACATAAATTGGCGCTTGAACTAGAAACAAGAAGGCGAAAGAAGAGAAGTTATAGTGCTGTATATCATGAGTTGAAAAATCTGGTATCAAGACATTTCATGTTATCAGCAAGCCTAACATCACTCAGCAACAGAGAGAAGACTGCGCATGGTTTTGTGGTTCATTTCTTAAAGATTGGGATGAAGCTGACTTTCTCCATGTTGCTGCATCAGATGAATTCTTCATTTACACAGTCAGGAAGTCAAATCATGAAAATGACATCATTTGGGCTGCAGAGTTGGATGATATCAGCGATGACGTGTGCTATCGCCAAATTGTGAAATTTCCTGAATGTTTGGGAATTTTTCTCTGTTTCACAGCCAAATGATTAATGTGGATCATCAAAGAAAATGGACAGTCATGGAATGGCGAACACTTCAGAGAAACTGGTGGAGTATTTCTTTCCTCAAAGATTCTGAAAATGTGTTATCTGTTGAAGAAGTCACATTTTTGCATGATAAGGCACCATGTTTCGAGGCTCTTCAGACACAGGAGCTGCTTCGAAAAAGTGGTATCGATTTCTTCTCGTCAAGCGAATTTCCAGTTAGCTCCCCTGACCTTAATGTGTGTGAAAACATTGGTATTATCTTAAAGGATCGTGTTGAAGTGCGCACAGTGAACTATGATGGTATACCAAGCCTCGACGACTGCAAAGAGAGGTGACCAAAGTGCTCAGAGAAATGGAGTTTGAGTCTCAGCTTTTTTGCGATTTGCTGAAATCATACCCCTCAAGAATGCAGGCTGTGGTGCAGGTAGATGGAGGCCACACAAAATATTAAATACTCAGAGAGAAACTTAAATAAATACCTGTTCTGAATTACTTTTGTTTTTGTCCATATCTAATTTAGTTTATGCTGTAGAGGGGGGAGGGTAGGGTTCTAATTTCGAAACACCCTGTACAATGCTTTTCTTGAAGCAGCCACCCTATTTTGTATGATTAACGTCCGTAGACATTTCAGATCTTATACCCACAATTTTGTAAATGCGTTGCAAAAAAATCAAATGGAATATTAAAAACGTACTGGTCCTAGGTATCAGTTATATGAGCGCTTAATAAATGTTCATTAGTCTCGACATTGTGTCTTTAATAAAAACTATCGAGGACGACATCTGTCAGGAATTCTCATCCATACGCAAATACCTGACCTCGTCTTGACTAAATCATTTGAATTTCCAAGTCATCGATACACTTCTTGTTGATCACGAAGGGATCAGTGCATCAGTGTATGTATATGCATATATGTATATCTGTAAATATAATATATATATATATATATATATATATATATATATATATATATATATGTCTGTGTGCTGTGTATATAAGTTATCATCATCATTACCATCACCGTCGCCTTCAACGCCAATTAATGCAAGGGGCCTGTTTCATGTCTTTCTTGTGGTTTGCATTCCACAAATCACTCAGATCCACCCTCCATTCTCACACCTCTCATTCAACTACAGTAGGTATGACTCTTGTAGCTTTTCTGGTTCCCATTTCATTTAAACTTTAGTAATGCATGTAACTGAAGGTAGAATATCTGAAAGCTAATAAAGTGAATCACTTGACAAATATGAAGAAAGTTCTAATTTCAGCGAAAATTTCCCACAACGCAAGAAGAATCAACTTTTTTCGGGCTATGCCAAGCAGGGAATGGAGGGCTGCTCGGGCAGGCTCCAGGGAGGGAGCAACTAGACCTGTTTTGCCAAGATGATATTTTGCTCCACCTACCGGCTCTTAGTCCTACAGTTTCGTCACTGAGATTCCTGGGAATTTAGGAAAAGCGTAAAAATTGAGGCGCCTGGCATCTCTCAAGATTTCGCCCATCGGATATAAACAGTCACAGGAACATCGGTCAGCACAGAACACACCGATCTCTTTTCATTGTAGCATCAACACTACAGTCAGCTGAGGTGAGTATTCGAAAGACCAAACGATATAATTATTTGTTACTGATAAACCTTTTGGAAGAAATTTTATTGGCAGCTTAGATGACAAGGTCTCGTTGTGAATTTTACTTGTTACATTTCACAAAATCCATATCGTGAAAGTTATTTGTACTAAAGTCGGAAAGTGTAAAGTGTTTATTATGGAATATTTCTGAAAGAGTATTACGGAAATGAAGACATTTCTGATTAATAGCCGCTGCTGATAACGAAACTGTTTGGTAAATTTCCATCTAATAATCACTATTCCCTTTCTCTTGCAGCCAAAATGAAATTCTTCATCGTCGCCTCATTCTGCATGGCAGTGGTTCTCAGCCAGGGTGTGATTCAGCCAAAACCAAATGTTCGAAATCTTCCTGCTGAAGTCCGCAAAGGTTAGTATCAACCAGATCAGTCTTGTGTTGAGCAAAACATTCTTTCCTTTATAAGGAAAGATAATTATTAGTGAAGCAAAATCATTAATTAATTATTCATTCGGTTTCTAAAATGCCGAGTCATGTCATTCAAGGAAAAATAAAGACGATCCTTGACATTTTTCTAAAATATTCACGTTTGTTGTTATATTCTAACAGAGGCTCCTGGTCAATGTTACGGATTCACTGCAAAAAGGCCTTCCCAGTGGGCCAGTCTTGGCCCCTAGCTCCCTTCTGTGGCAAAGCCACCTGCATTCAACACGAAGGAAAACTCTTCGAAAAGGTGGAAGACTGTGGCTTTGAGCCCAAGCCATCTCCCGGTTGCAGAGTCAAGAACGAAGCCGACCAAGCTAAGCCATACCCAGCCTGCTGCCCCGTGTACGAGTGCCAGCCAGGTGCCACCCTCCAGTACCCAACTCCAGAAGAGCTGAAGGCTGCTGCAGAGCAGGCTGCCAAAGCTGCCCAAGGCGCACAAGGTTAATTATTCACTCAGAAAGGTTCCAGTCTATAACTGAAATGAATTAATGACTGAACATATTTATTTAATGTCTTTTCTCACCGCAATGTCAAGGACTATGCTTCTACGATCAAGTTTCGCAGTAAAAATTAAATTAGTAAAGTGACTGAGAGGAAAAAAATTATCTTACCTGGAAAAGAACGAAATTTGCATCTTATTATATTATATTTTTATACGTATTTTGAAAATAAAAAAAATTTTAATGGACTTTTAAGATTTTTCTGACCCATTCCATAAAAATGACAAACCATCAAAAAGGACTATGAAAAAATAGTACTTCTCTTACCATACATAAGAAAACGTGTTCCAATACTCTTGGCAACACGTTTATATCAATATAACGAAATTTCCCAGTACACACAATTATGCATTGACTGCCTAATCGAGGATGTGCTAAAGATCTCAGAATTTGATGCACTGTGTCAGAAGGGGGAGAAGAGCAACGTGTGGGGCTTGAACCCCTTGTGGAAGAAAGTGGTCTGTAAGTGGCATACGAGTCTCTCTTTCTTGAGGGCAACAGGAATAACACACATCATTTTTACCAAGGACTGCTCCTGTGGCGGTAGAGTGGTATGATCTGAATATTGCCGCCACAGGAAGTGACACGCTTTTGGGGTATTAATATTTTGTACCTCGAGTCAGATGAGCGCCTGATAAATGATTGTGGACTCCTTTGTAGGAGGAAATGTCCCTTAAATGGTAAATAAACCACTTCTCCTGAGGACCAGAGCAATCACCGGGAAATGAAAAGAACAGCATCCTCGTTATTCTGCTTGGTGTGAAAGGCACCAAGTACGAACAGGAAGTATAACCAAGAAGGAGGAGAAGAAGACACAGAAATTTATCCAAATATGGAATGAAAAAGGCTTTGGATAACTCATCCCTCCCACTTTACTTACAGACTTAATGTAATTGAGGCATATTTTTCAAGTGAATGAACTGGAAAAATGAAACGTTTAACAATTTTATAAAAGACTAATAAAAGATAATTTCCTTAAGACTTCTATACCCATATATATGCATATGTTATTGTATGAGTACATACATTCATATAACTGATCATTATACTCATGCTCATTATTTGCAACTCTAATAACCTGAGAGTCTTATAATCATGGCACTTAAACAACAGTCTAACATTTACTGAAAAACAATAATAACAAAAGTGTGAATTTCACAGCTTAATTGTTCTATTTACACTTAGGCGAAAATACATGGAAGTCTTCTCAGATGCAACACCAAGACAGGATATACTCTTCCAATGTTTTTCTTTAAGCAACCGCCCTATTTTGTATGATTAAGATCCGTAGACATTCCCACGCTTATACTCACACTTTTGTGAATGCGTTGCAAAAACAGCAAATGGAATATTAAAAACTTATTGGTCCTAGGTATCAATCCTATGATCGCTTAATAAATGTTCATTAGTCTCAACATTGTGTCTTTCATAAAAACTATCGAAGACGTTAGCTGTCAGGAATTCTCATTCATATAAAAAGACTTGACCGCGTCTTGACTGAATCATTTGAATTTCCAAGTCATCGTTATACTTGTTGTTGACGCACTTAAGAGGAGGCTCGGTTTTGCTAGAAGTTGTTCTGCTTCTAGTTACTTTATAGCTATGGTTGATATTATTTCCGGAACAATGGCCTTGAAGCAAAACAGAGGAAGACCGTAAATAACACTGATTTAATTTATTTTATCATATTGTTAAATCACAACTATGATGATACAGTTCTACGTAATTAATCTGATAGAATCCTTGATAGGAATGTTGCGTCATCTGGCAACTATGAAAGAAGCTTTTGCATCACTGGAACTGAACTCGCTTATCTCTGGGCGCTTGACGCTTTTTCTTTCTTAGGATAGCCTCGAAGCTAGTTGACCAGTAATAGCTTCCGTTGCAAAAATTTATAGCGTAACCAAAGGGGGTCCCGTATTTGGTTGTTTTATTTGACCTTCAAGAGAGTAATAAACCTCAGTTTTTTATATCCTTATTTGTCTTTTAAAGATGTACATTGATCTTTGGAACGAGACAGATCGAACTGGTTTAACGATGGTGTTACTTTGAGCCATTAAATTTAAACTTGGAAATTTTGCCACCAGAGCTGACCGAAATATTCCTGAATTACAGCGAAGTTAAAGGATAAGAAAGGCTGGCTGAAATCGTTTCGCTTAAACGTGATTTAAAAATAATGTTTAAAAACTTGGATGATGAGAGCAATACTTTCAGGGAAATAAAGACAGCTATCACAGCCTCAGTCACCGTGTATTTCTAATACACATTTGTCATACATACACACACACACACATATATATATATATATATATATATATATATATATATATATATATATATATACATATATATATATATATATATATATATATATATATATATATATATATATATATATGATATATATATATATATATATATATAGATAAGTATGTATGTATGTATATATAGTCTTGATAGAGAGAGAGAGATACACACATATATAATATATTATATATAAATATATGTATATATGGATAACATATATTAATGTTTATTGGTATTGCAAAATAGTAATATATATATAAGAGTATCAGAGTAAGGCTCCAGGATCCCAAAAAGTTCTTTGTCTTTTAACGCCCCTTAGATGACCAACCTCATTCAAACAAATATCAGGTACATTATTTTTAATGTGATTTGGTATGGGGGCCACTGACTTTTCAGCATATTGTCATAAATCACTTCTTGACGCTATAAATATATATGGTATAACATAAAGTTAGGTTATAAAAAACCAAAATTTAATATAATTTGGTGTTAGAATGAATCCGTCGAATTATTTGACTGCATGAAGAAAAGAAAATTTTTAGTTATTCTAGGAAAAGATTCTTCTCCGGGGACATGTGGCACGCTGATTAGACTAGTGGGTAGGGAGGCAGTTCCTCTGCCAGTTTTTGCAAGCGCTTGCCAGTGGGACTTCGACGCGTTTTCGGTATGCGATTTCGTAACTGAGGTTCCTGGGAATTTACTAAACGTTGCTGGTGCCGAAATGTCGTTAGTTTTTGCTAAGTGAAAATGTCATCTTTAATAACACGTAATGCTTTCCTTCAACTGTTTCTGTGTCCTATTACAAAACGAAAGAAAAATTTTATAAAGCACTGATAAGAGCGAGACGTGAATCCCGAGGCAGCATAAGAAGGAGTGACTACTGGAGTATCTGGCATCTCCCAAGGTCCTCGTCCATCGGATATAAACAGTCATAGGATGGTTGGTCGGTACAGAACACATCGAATACCTTTCAGTGTAGCATCAATACTACAGTGAGCCAAGGTAGGTAGTCAAAAGGATGGCTAATGGATAGTTAAATTCAGAAGTTTTGAATATTTAGGTTTTCAGTATCATTTCAACTCAAAACACTGAATAAGTTCAGAATATATCTTTTTTCTATATTGTGTTTGAAAGATTCTAAGGACTTACTATTGACATCATGGAAATTGTAATAGGCTTTTCTGACCATCTTCATTTAATCAAAATATGTAGAAATGAGAACTTTTTTCAGAGTACTTCAATAGAGATGAAGAAAATTAGCATAGCTATCCTCATTCAGAAGTAACATTTCAATCTGGCAAGGATTACAGTCGAAATTAAATTATATATGGATGAAGATTTGTTTTCCTTTCCATTACAGGCAGAATGAAGTTCCTAACTGTAGCCTCCTTCTGCGTTGCTGTGGCTCTTGCTCAGAACGTGATTCAGCCAAAACCCAATGTCCGTAATTTGCCTGCTGAAGTCCGCCCAGGTTAGTATCTATTAACAATATCTTTGCTTACAAGACGTAAATGTTTCTATTTACGTAAGGAGTGATATCATTAATAATGAATTCAAACAGTTAAAAATGCATCAGCAAAGAGATTGTGGTTACCTGTTACACTAACGAAGAATGTTCTGTTTATACAGAGGCTGCAGGTCAATGCTATGGATTCACTGCCAAAAAGGCCTTCCCTGTGGGTCAGTCTTGGTCCCTGGCTCCCTTCTGTGGGAAAGCCACCTGCATTCAACACGAAGGAAAACTCTTCGAAAAGGTGGAAGACTGTGGCTTTGAGCCCAAGCCATCTCCCGGCTGCAGAGTCAAGAACGAAGCCGACCAAGCTAAGCCATACCCAGCCTGCTGCCCCGTGTACGAGTGCCAGCCAGGTGCCACCCTCCAGTACCCAACTGAAGAAGAACTGAAGGCTGCTGCCCAGCAGGCTGCCAAGACTGCACAAGGCGCCCAGGGATAACAGATCTCTCTGAGTCGATCCAGTCCACTTCTCAAAGGCAAATCCATCGAAATTGTTTATGAATTACAACTTACGAGGAATTCAAGGAGTCATGAATAAATGAAGTGGTAGTAAACATTTGACGAAAAAGGATGAGAAGCAAATTGAACAGTCATCGAGGGATAACAGGCATTTACGATTACTATAAGGAGAATTTATTTTTTTATTAATTATAAATATTAAAAAATACCTCAAATCAATCACCTTTTTCTAAACCTTTTATTACAAATTACTTTTATATTTTAGAAATGTCTATGAATTTAATAGCTACACTCTATTGAAAGAAGCTTATCAATGATCTAGAATTGATCTGAAAAGGCATAACATTAAAACCTTTTACTATGAACAAAAGCAGTTAAATAACTTCCCTCTCATTTTTGTAATCAATCTCTTTCGTTCACTAATTATTGTGATATCACTGTAAACCTTACATGTGACAATAATATTATGTAAATATCTCATAATATAATTATTTAAGAATTAATGCATTCCGAAAAAAAGGCATTGGATAAAAAGAGTGAGATTTTATATCTTATATTTTGCGATAATTTTAAGTAATTTTTAGGTGATCACTCAAACTCATTGGAACAAAAACTTTTGCTTCGATGAAGCAAAAGGACGAATAATTATCATCCAACGGAATTTTCTTCATATGAAATATATTTTTAAAATCTTTTGAAAATATATTAAGACTTTATCACAATATGCATGCATAAAAGAGGAGATATAAGCATATCAATTGCAATTAAAAGTTTAATGATTAGTTACATACAAAAGCGATTTCATGACATCATAATGTTGTGAGTTCATCCAGGTTTATGGGTTGTTATTTGTGTGTCCTAAAATTGTCCGAGATCTCAGATAAAAAAAGCTAAAGCTCAATCGAAACTAGCACTGTAATGAAGGAATCGAGGAATTGCATAGAAGATGCCTAGACTGAACTCGATTCCAGTGACTTGAATGTCATACGATTACGTAACACTTCTCGTTACTGCTATGCAAATTAAACAACACAAAGTATAGAAGGCAATACAAGTATATCGCACTATGAAAAGAAACAGAAATTCATTAAAAAGGAATAGGGAACGTGACTGACGAAAACCTTAAATCCTGGTACTTTACCTTTTTTAGGAGCTGAGGTTCTCTTTTTATGAGGGCCAGTGAGAGGGAGGGCAAGTGAATTAGTTCACAATTAAAGTTATTTTAGCTACTGGTAGGGACGTGTTGGAAATTCCTCAGAAAAATTTTGAAATTAAGGAAGGATTTTTTTTGGTCTCTCATCATTAAAAATCATAACCATTGCGTCACTTTTCGAAATCAGGGAAGGGTCAAGGGTACGTATAAGGAAGAATAAAAAAAAGAAGGTTTTTAGTGTGCTTCCTGTGAGATTAAGGGAGACTGAGAATGTCCAAGAAGACTTTTGAGGTTGATTTAGATATCTGTGAAAATTGCTGCAACTCTATTTTCCACCAAACTCCTAAACAAGTTCTCCTTTTGTTTCTTCCCTAACATCTTCTCCCGCTTTCGTTTCCTTCTAATTTTCCGTCAGTGAGATGCTAATTATTTTATTCTGCTAACTACAATAATACGACTGTTGACGATAAAGATAGAAACAGAGAATTAATGGTTACGTGGACGATGGCACTTGTGGAACTCCTGATTTCAGATATTTATATAGTACTATTCAGCTACAGTTCACAATGATTTACACTGGAGGGATATAAAGTTTATGTTACTGAATGCGTACGGGACATTTCTGTGGGCAGGTTCAAAACTGGTGGACGTATTCTCTAGAGTCCTTGAGTCGACGCTTTGCCACGAAAAACCATTTCTTGGAATCGATTTCTGAAATGGAATGGTTGCCTCAGCTCTGCTTGGGTGGGAGGAGTGTGTCATCTTCGTTTACTTTCATGATGAGGAGAGAGAGGAAAAGAGTTATATTCCTGTTCTCAGGCATTACGCCGAGTACTGCTGGACGGAAGCGGAAGGATGGGTGAGAATTTCATCATTTGCGCTCATCGTCGGCGGTAAATTTTGAATATTCAGTGCTTTTAAGACCTGCAGTCATGGCGGTCAAAGGAGGCATCTAAGATCTCAAGTGATTGAGTGAATGAGACCCAAGCTGTTTTGATGTTTTTCGCTGAATTGCTTAAATCTCGTCCTTTCCTATAGAAGGAAAGAAAGACGTCAGTAGAGAAGTGCTACCGTCATGCCGACGCATGACAGAGGGTATCTATTTTTGGCATTTGAATCGATTTTCTTCTGTTGAAATCCTCGGTAAGACAGGTGGGTTACTCTTGAGTAATATTTGTTGAGAGTTGAAATCTGTCACTTGTACAAAGGTGACACCCAGCAACAAAATCAGTACGTTGACAAAGAGAGTAAAAGACCCAGTCCCATTTATCTTTATCATTCATGAAGTAATAAGCTACAGTAAACAAAAACACTAACGGCATGGACGGATTTTACATGAGTATTTATTGATAGTGGGATTTAAATTACTTATATTCTTTTCTATGGTGTATTGATTTATGTTCATTTATGATTCACATACAACACACACACACATTATATATATATATATATATATATATATATATATATATATATATATATATATATATATATATATATATATATATATATATATATATATATATATGTGTGTGTGTATAAAGTCATCATCATCATTATCATCACCATTGCCTCCATTTCATTTGAACTTTAGTAATGCATGTAATTTAAGTCGAATTTCTTGAAGCTAACGAACTGAATCACGTGACAAATATGAAGAAAGATCGGATTTCTGCGAAAAATCCCCGTACCGCAATACCAATCAATTTTCTCGGGCGATGCCAAGCAAGGACTGGCGGTCTCCCCAAGCAGCCTCCCGGGAGGGAACAACTAGACCCGTTTCGCAAGGACGCAATTTTGCGCCACCTACCGGTTCTTAGTCACACCATTTCGTCACAAAGTTTCCTGGGAATTTAGGAAAAGCGTAAACATTGGAGTGTCTGGCATCTGTCAAGATCTTGGCCCATCGAATATAAACAGTCACAGGAACGTCGGTCAGCACAGAACACACCGATCGCCCTTCATTGTAGTATCAACACTACAACCAGCTGAGGTGAGTATTCGAAAGACCAAGCGATATCGTAATTTGTTACTGATAAAGCTTTTGGAAGAAATTTTATTGGCATCTAAGATGGAAAGTTCCCGTTGTGAATTTTACTTGTTAAGTTTCACAAAATCCATATCATGTATATAAGTTATTTGTACTAAAGTCGGAAAGTGTAAAATGTTCATTATGGAATATTTCTAGAAAGAGTATTACCGAAACGAAGACATTTCTGAGGAATGGCCACTGCTGATAACGATACTTTTTTGCACATTTCTATTTAATAATCACTGTTCCCTTTCTCTTGCAGCCAAAATGAAATTCTTCATCGTCGCCTCATTCTGCATGGCAGTGGTTCTCAGCCAGGGTGTGATTCAGCCAAAGCCAAATGTTCGAAATCTTCCTGCTGAAGTCCGCAAAGGTTAGTATCAACCAGATCAATCTTGTGTTAAGCAAAACATTCTTTCTTTATAAGGAAAGATAATTATTAGTTAAGCAAAATCGTTGATTAATTATTTATTCGATTTGTAAACTGCCGAGTCATATCATTCAAGAAAAATAAAAAAATACGATCCTCACTAAATAACTTGATATTTTTCTGAAATATTCATGTTTATTTTTATATTCTAACAGAGGCTCCTGATCAATGTTACGGATTCACTGCCAAAAAGGCGTTCCCAGTGGGCCAGTCTTGGTCCCTGGCTCCCTTCTGTGGCAAAGCCACCTGCATTCAACACGAAGGAAAATTCTTCGAAAAGGTGGAAGACTGTGGCTTTGAGCCCAAGCCATCTCCCGGTTGCAGAGTCAAGAACGAAGCCGACCAAGCTAAGCCATACCCAGCCTGCTGCCCCGTGTACGAGTGCCAGCCAGGTGCCACCCTCCAGTACCCAACTCCAGAAGAGCTGAAGGCTGCTGCAGAGCAGGCTGCCAAAGCTGCCCAAGGCGCACAAGGTTAATTATTCACTCAGAAAGGTTCCAGTCTATAACTGAAATGAATTAATGGCAGAGGATATTTATTTAATGTCTTTTCTCATCCTAATGTCAAGGACTATGCTTCTGCCATCAAGTTTAGAAATGAACAATAAATCAGTAAAGTGACTGCAAGGGAAAAAAAATGATCTTACCTGGGAAAGAAAGAATTATGCATTTCATTATATTATATTTTTATACATATTTTGAAAATAAATAAAAAATTGTTACAGACTTTTGAGTTTTTTCTGATCCATTTAATAAACTGACAAACTATCAAGGACTATGAAAAAATAGTACTTCTATCGCCATATATAAGAAAACGTAATGCATCGATACAAAACAAATTAACTATTAATTATATTCTAAGTCTCAAGACTCTTGACCTTTATATCAGCACTACGCCATTTCTTAGTACAGAAGCATCGCCACAGAAAAACGCAACAACTGTCACTCTCACGATTTTTCATTAACTGCCTAATCGTGGATGTGCTAATGGTCTGAGAATCTGCTGCACTGTGTCCCAAGGGGGAGAAGGTCGTAGTGGATTGTCGTGAACCCCTTGTGGAAGAAAATGGTCTCTAAGTGGCATATGAGTCTCTCTTTCTTGAGGCCAACAGCAACAATACACATCATTTTAAACGAGTACTGCTCCTGTGGTGGTAGAAGTGGTATGATCTGAATATTGCTGCCACAGGAAGTACCAAGTTTTTGGGGTATAAATATTTTGTACCTCGAGTCAGATGAGCTCCTGATAAATGCTTGTGGACTCCTTTGTATGAAGAAATGTCCCTTAAATGGTAAATATACCACTTTTCCTGAGGACCAGAGCAATCACCGGGAAACAAAATGATAGCATCCTCACTGTTCTGCATGGTGCGAAAGGCACCGAGCACGGACAGGAAGTATAACCAAGAAGGAGGAAAAGAAGACTAAGAAAGTGATCCACATACGGAATGAAAAAAGCTTTGGATCTCTCATCCCTCCCACATTTCTTGCAAACTTAGCATAACTGAGGCACATTTTCTAAGGGAACGAACTGGCAAAATGAGAAGTATAACAATTTTCTAAAAGACTAATAAAAGATAATTTCCTTAAGATCTACAGTATATACCAGTATATATGCACATATTATTGTATGAGTATATACACTCATATAAGTAATCGTTATACTCATGTTCAGTATTTACAACTCAAATAATCTGAGAGCTTTATAATCACTGCACTTAAACAATAGTCTTTAACATTTATGGAAAAACAAAAGTGGTAATTTCACAACTTAATTGTTCTACACATAGGCGAAAATACACGGTAGTCTTTTTAGATGCAACATCAAGACAGGATATACTTTGCAATGTTTTTCTTTAAGCAGCCGCCCTATTTTGTATGATTAAGGTCCGTAGACACGCACGCTTATACCCAGTCTTTTGTAAAAGCTTTGCAATAAAATCAAATGCAATATTAAAAACTTAATGGTCAAAGGCATCAGTCCTATGAGCGCGTAATAGATAGTCATTAGTCTCAACACTGAGTCTGATAAAAACTATCGAGGACATCAGCTGTCAGGAATTCTCATTCATGCGCAAAGGCCTAACCTCGTTTTGACTGAATTATCTGAGTTTCCAAGTTATCGATATACTTCTTGTTGATCACATAGGGGTCAGTGCATACACCATAGGAAGAAACTAGGTTTTCCTAGAAGTTATTCTGCTTCTAATTACCTCATATCTATGGCTGTTGTTATTTCCCGATCGATTGTTATGTACGCAAGATCGTAAACAACATTCTTACTTAATTTATTTGATCATATTAAATCAGGCAGTTCTGTGTAATTAATCTGATAGGATCCTTAATAGAAATACTGCGTCATCTGGCAACTATCAATAAGCTTTTGCATCACTGGAACTGAACTCGCTATTTTATTATTTTTCTGTAAAAAAAAATTATTGAGACGGTTTTGTCTGTCAGTCCGCACTTTTTCTGTCCGCCCTCAGATCTTAAAAACTACTGAGGCTTTAGGGCTGCAAATTGGTATGTTGACCATCCACCCTCCAATCATCAACATACTAAATTCCAGCCCTTTAGCCTCAGTAGTTGTTTTTTTTTATTTTATCTAAGGTTAATGTTAGCCATGGATCGTGTGTCTGGTACAGCTAAACGTAAGTGCCAGCCGCCGACGCATCTTCATTTGACCGCATTTGGTGAGCAACTGAGCCAAGTAATGAAATGGTCCAATTTCATATCTTTCTTGTGCTTTATATTCTACAAATCACTCATCTCCAGCATCGACTCCTAGGCTTGTCATCTAACAAGGTATGCGTCTTGCAACTCCTCAGGTTGGTACCCATAAGTAATACAAGTAATTTAAGTCGAATGTCTTGAAGCTAATGAACTGAATCACGTGACAAATATGAAGAAAGATTGATTTTCTACGAAAAATTTCCCGCAATGCAAGACAAATCAACTTTTCTCAGGCGATGCCAAGCAAGGGCTGGAGGTCTCCCCAAGCAGGCTCAGGTGAGGGAGCAACTAGACCCGTTTCGCAAGGACGCTATTTTTCGCCACCTACCGGTTCTTAGTCACATCATTTCGTCACAAAGTTTCCTGGGAATCTAGGAAAAGCGTAAACATTGGAGTGTCTGGCGAGATGCCAGACACTTGGCCCATCAGATATAAACAGTCACAGGAACGTCGGTCAGCACAGAACACACCGATCTCCCTTCATTGTAGTATCAACACTACAGTCAGCTGAGGTGAGTATTCGAAAGACCAAGCGATATCATAATTTGTTACTGATAAAGCTTTTGGAAGAAATTTTATTGGCATCTAAGATGAAAAGTTCTCGTTGTGAATTTTACTTGTTAAGTTTCAAAAAATCCATATCATGTATATAAGTGATTTGTACTAAAGTCGGAAAGTGTAAAATGTTCAGTATGGAATATTTCTAGAAAGAGTATTATCGAAATGAAGACATTTGTGATTAATAGCCACTGCTGATAACGAAACTGTTTCGTAAATTTCCATCTAATAATCACTGTTTCCTTTCTCTTGCAGCCAAAATGAAATTCTTCATCGTCGCCTCATTCTGCATGGCAGTGGTTCTCAGCCAGGGTGTGATTCAGCCAAAACCAAATGTTCGAAATCTTCCTGCTGAAGTCCGCAAAGGTTAATATCAACCAGATCAAGCTTGTGTTAAGCAAAACGTTCTTTCTTTATAAGGAAAGAAAATCATTAGCTGAGCAAAATCATTGATTAATTATTTATTCGATTTGTAAACTACCGAGTCATGTCATTCAAGGGAAATAAAAAAAATATGATTCTCACAAAATAACTTGTTATTTTTCTGAAATATTCATGTTTATTTTTATATTCTAACAGAGGCTCCTGATCAATGTTACGGATTCACTGCCAAAAAGGCTTTCGCCGTCGGCCAGTCTTGGCCCCTGGCTCCCTTCTGTGGCAAAGCCACCTGCATTCAACACGAAGGAAAACTCTTCGAAAAGGTGGAAGACTGTGGCTTTGAGCCGAAGCCATCTCCCGGCTGCAGAGTCAAGAACGAAGCCGACCAAGCTAAGCCATACCCAGCCTGCTGCCCCGTGTACGAGTGCCAGCCAGGTGCCACCCTCCAGTACCCAACTCCAGAAGAGCTGAAGGCTGCTGCAGAGCAGGCTGCCAAAGCTGCCCAAGGCGCACAAGGTTAATTATTCACTCAGAAAGGTTCCAGTATATAACTGAAATGCATTAATGGCGGAGGGTATTTATTTAGTGTCTTTTCGCATCCTAATGTCAAGGACTATGCTTCTGCCATCAAGTTGAGAAATAAAAATTAGATCAGTAAAGTGACTGCGAGGGAAAAAAATTATCTTACCTGGGAAAGAAAGAATTTTGCATTTCATTATGTATTTTTATACATATTTTGAAAATAAATAAAAAATTGTTACAGACTTTTGAGTTTTTTCTGACCCATTTAATAAACTGACAAACTATCAAGGACTATGAAAAAATAGTACTTCTATCGCCATATATAAGAAAACGTAATGCATCGATACAAAACAAATTAAGTATTAATTATATTCTATGTTCCAAGACTCTTGACTTTTATATCAGCACTACGCCATTTCTTAGTACAGAGCATCGCCACAGAAAAACGCAACAACTGTCACTCTCACAATTTTTCATTAACTGCCTAATCGTGGATGTGCTAATGGTCTGAGAATCTGCTGCACTGTGTCCCAAGGGGGGGAAGGGAGTAGTGGATTGTCGTGAACCCCTTGTGGAAGAAAATGGTCTCTAAGTGGCATATGAGTCTCTCTTTCTTGAGGCCAACAGCAACAATACACATCATTTTAAACGAGTACTGCTCCTGTGGTGGTAGAATTGGTATGATCTGAATATTGCTGCCACAGGAAGTGCCAAGTTTTGGGGTATAAATATTTTGTAACTCGAGTCAGATGAACTCCTGATAAATGCTTGTGGACTCCTTTGCAGGAAGAAATATCCATTAAAGGGGTAAATTAACCACTTCTCCTCAGGACCAGAGCAATCACCGGGAAACAAAATGATAGCATCCTCGCTGTTCTGCATGGTGCGAAAGACACCAAGTACGAACAGGGAGTATAACCAAGAAGGAGGAAAAGAAGAGACAGAAAGTGATCCAAATATGGAATGAAAAACGATTTTGGATCTCTCATCCCTCACACTTTTCTTGCAAACTTAACATAAATGAGGCATATTTTCTAAGGGAACGAACTGGCTAAATGAAAAGCTTAACAGTTTTCTAAAAGACTAATAAAAGATAATTTCCTGAAGATCTATATACCAGTATATATGCATATATTATTGTATGAGCATATACATTCATATAACTGATCGTTATACTCATGTTCAATATTTACAACTCTAATACTCTGACAATCATGGCACTTAAACAATAGTCTTTAACATTTATGGAAAAACAATAGAAACAAAAGTGTTAATTTCACAGCTTAATTGTTCGATTTACAACTAGGCAAAAATGCGCAGACGTCTTCTCAGATACACCAATGAAGGATATACTGTACAGTACGCACGCTTATACCCAGTCTTTTGTAAAAGCTTTGGAATAAAATGAAATGGAATATTAAAAACTTATTTATCCAAGATATCAGTCTTATGAGCGCGTAATAAATAGTCATTAGCCTCAACACTGAGTCTGATAAAAACTATCGAGGACACCAGCTGTCAGGAATTCTCATTCATGCGCAAAAGACTAACCTCGTTTTGACTGAATCATCTGAATTCCCAAGTCATCGATATACTCGTACTTCTTGTTGATCACATAGGGATCAGTGCATACACCCTAAGAAGAAACCAGATTTTCCCAGAACTTATTCTGCTTCTAGTTACTTCATATCTATGGCTGGTGTTATTTCCCGATCGATTGTTATGTACGCAAGATCGTAAACAACATTCTTACTTAATTTATTTGATCATATTAAATCACAGTCATGATGCGACAGTTCTGTGTAATTAATCTGATAGGATCCTTGGTAGGAATACTGTAATGCGTCACCTGGTAACTATCAAATAAGCTTTTGCATCACTGGAATTGAACTCGCTAGCTTAGTAGTTTTCTGTAAAAGAAAACTATTGAGACGGTTTTGTTATTCAGTCCGCACTTTTTCTATCTGCCCGCAGATCTTAAAAACTACTGAGGCTATAGGGCTGCAATTTGGTATGTTGATCATCCAGCCTCCAATCATCAACATACCAAATTGCAGCCCTTTAGCCTCAGTAGTTTTTTTTATTTTTATCTAAGGTTAAGGTTAGCCATGCCAACCGCCGACGCATCTTCACTTGACCGCATCTGGGGAGCAACTGAGCGCTGCCCGGTCGTGGCTAAGAGTTTCATACTGCAGCACATTGAGAGTTTCATTGAGCATTATACGCTATACAGAAAACTCGATTGTACCGAAAAAACTTACAAGCATTTTTTGACTTGTTTTTCTTAGGTATAGCCTCGAAGCAAGTTAACCAGTAATAGTTTCCGCTGCGGCAGTTTATAGCCTAACCAGAGGGAAGTCCGTATTTGGTTGTTTCATTTGTCCTTGAAAAGAATAAAGAACCTCAGTTTTTATATCCTTATTTGTCTTGAAAAGAAGTAGGTTGATATTTGGAAAGAGACAGATTGAACTGGTTTAACGATGGTGTTCCTTTGAGCCACTAAATTTAAACTTGAATTTTACCATCATAGCTGACCGAAATATACCTGAATTTCTCAGCAGCATAAGATAATTATGTCGTTTTGTTACCGTGAAGTTGAAGGATAAGAAAGGCTAGCTGAAATCGTTTGGCTTGAACGTGAATTAAAAATAATGTTTAAAAACTTGAATGATGAGAGGGCACTTTCAGAGAAACAAAGACAGCTATCACCGCCTCAGTCACCTTGCATTTGCTTAATATATATATATATATATATATATATATATATATATATATATATATATATATATATTATATACAGTATATATATATATATATATATATTATATATGCATAGTATATATATATATGTATATATATATATATTATATATATACATATATACTGTATATATATGTATGTGTATATATATATATATATATATATATATATATATATATATATATATATATATTATATATATATTTATATGTATAAAGTATTCCACAAAGCAGGTTCTAAAGAGAGAACACCAAAATTTGTTATAATTTGGTGTTAGAACTTGTCCGTTGTAGAAAGAAAAAAATTTTTAGTTGTTCTAGGAAAAGATTCTTCTCCCGGGGCGTGTGGTACGCTGATTAGACTAGTGGGTAGGGAGAGTTCCTCTGCCGGTTTTTGCAAGCGCTTGCCAGTGGGACTTCGACGCGTTTTCGGTATGCGATTTCGTAACTGAGGTTCCTGGGAATTTACTAAACGTTGCCGGTGCCGAGATGTCGTTAGTTTCTGCTTAGTGAAATGTCATCTTTAATAACACGTAATGCTTTCATTCAGCTATTTGTGTGTCCTATTAAAAACGAAAGAAAAATTTATTAAGCACTGATAAGAGCGAGACGTGAATCCCGAAGCAGCATAAGAAGGAGCGACTACTGGAGTATCTGGCATCTCCCAAGGTCCTCGACCATCGGATATAAACAGTCACAGAATCGTTGGTCGGTACAGAACACATCGAATACCCTTCAGTGAAGCGTCAACACTACAGTGAGCCAAGGTAGGTAGTCAAAAGGATGGCTAATAGATAGTTAAATTCAGAAGTTTTGAATATTTAGGTTTTCATGTATCATTTCAACTCAAAACAGTGAATAAGTTCAGAATATACCTTTTTTCTATAATGTGTTTGAAAACATTATTACCTGAAGATTCTGAGCGACTTACTATTGATATTATGGAAACTGTAATAGGCTTTTCTGACCATATTCATTTAATCAAAATATGTAGAAATAAGAATTTTTTCTGACTACTTCAACAGCGATGAAGAAAATTAGCATGGCTATCCTTATTTAGAAATAACATTTCAATCTGGCAACGATTACAGTTTGAAGTTAAATTATGCATGGATGAAGATTTGTTTTCCTTTCCATTGCAGGCAAAATGAAGTTCCTGATTGTAGCCTCCTTCTGCGTTGCTGTGGCTCTTGCTCAGAACGTGATTCAGCCAAAACCCAATGTCCGTAATTTGCCTGCTGAAGTCCGCCCAGGTTAGTTCTATTAACAATATCTTTGCTTACAAGATGTAAATGTTTCTGTTTATATAAGGAGTGATATCATTAATAATGAATTCAAACAGTTAACAATACATCAGCAAAGAGAATATGGTTACCTGTTACACTGACGAACAATTTTCTGTTGATACAGAGGCTGCAGGTCAATGCTACGGATTCACTGCCAAAAAGGCCTTCGCCGTCGGTCAGTCTTGGCCCCTGGCTCCCTTCTGTGGCAAAGCCACCTGCATTCAGCATGAAGGCAAACTCTTCGAAAAGGTGGAAGACTGTGGCTTTGAGCCCAAGCCATCTCCCGGCTGCAGAGTCAAGAATGAAGCCGACCAAGCTAAACCATACCCAGCCTGCTGCCCCGTGTACGAGTGCCAGCCAGGTGCCACCCTCCAGTACCCAACTGAAGAAGAACTGAAGGCTGCTGCCCAGCAGGCTGCCAAGACTGCACAAGGCGCCCAGGGATAACAGATCTCTCTGAGTCGACCCAGTCCGCTTCTCAAAGAAAAATCCATCGTAATTGTTTATGAAGAATTCAAGGAGTCATGAATAAATGAAGTGCTAGTAAACATTTGACGAAAAAGGATGAGAAGCAAAATGAACATTCATCAAGGGATAACAGGCATTTACGATTACTATAAAGAGAATTTATTTTTGTATTAATTGTAAATATTAAAAAATACCTCAAATCAATCACCTTTTTCTAAACCTTTTATTACAAATTATTATTTTTTAGAAATGTCTATGAATTTCATAGTTGCACTCTATTGAAAGAAGCTTTTCAATGATCTAGAACTGATCTGAAAGGGCGGAATATCAAAACCTTTTACTACGAAGCAAAAGCAGTTAAATAACTTTCCTCTCATTTTTGTAATCAATCTCTTTCTTTTATTAATTATTGTGGTATCATTGTAAACCTTACATAAGACAATAATATTATGTAAATATGTATATTATAATTATTTAAAAATTAATGCATTCCGAAAAAAGGCATTGTATAAAAAAAGTGAGATTTGATATCTTATATTTTCCGATAATTTTAAGTAATTTTTTGGGTTATCACCCAAACTCATTAGAACAAAAACCTTTGCTTCGATGAAGCAAAAGAACGAATAATTATCATCTAAAGGAATTTTCTTCATATGAAATATATTTTAAAATCTTTTGAAAATATATTAAGACTTTATCACAATATGCATGCATAAAAGAGGAGATATAAGCATGTCAATTGCAATTAAAAGTTTAATGTGTCCTAAAATTGTCCGAGATCTCAGTTAAAAAACTAAAACTCAACCGAAACTAGCACTGTAATGAAGGAATCGAGGAATCGCATTGAAGATGCCTAGACTGAACCCGATTCGAGTGACTTGAATATCGAACGATTACGGTACACTACTCGTCACTGCTTTGCAAATTAAACAGCACAAAATATAAAAGGCAATAAAGGTATATCGCATTATGAAAAGAAACAGAAATTCATTAAAGACGAATAGGGAACGTGACTGACGAAAACCTTAAATTCTAGTACTTTACCTTATTTAGGAGCTGAAGCTCTCTTTTTATGGGGGCCAGTGAGAGGGAGGGCAAGTGAATTAGTTCACAATAAAAGTTACTTTAGCCACTGGTAGGGACGTGTTGGAAATTCCTCAGAAAAATTTTGAAATTAAGGAAGGATTTGTTTGATCTCTCATCATTAAAAATCATAACTTTTCGAAATCAGGGAAGGGTCAAGTGTACGTATAAGGAAGAATAAAAAAAGGAAGTTTTTTTAGTGTGCTTCCTGTGAGATTAAGGGAGACTGAGAATGTCCAAGAAGACTTTCGAGGTTGATTTAGATATCTATGAAAATTGCTGCAACTCTATTTTTCACCAAACTCCTAAACAAGTTCTCCTTCTGCTTCTTCCCTAACATCCTCTCACGCTTTCGTTTCCTTCTAAGTTTCCGTCAGTGAGATGCTAATCATTTTCTTCTGCTAACTAAAACAATACGACTGTTGACGATAAAAAAAAAAGATAGAAACAGAGAATTAATAGTGACGTGGACGATGGCACTTGTGGAACTCCTGATTTCAGATATTTATATAGTATTATTCAGCTACAGTTCACAATGATTTACACTGGAGGGATATAAAGTTTATGTTACTGAATGCGTACAGGACAGTTCTGCTTGCAGGTTCAAAACTGGTGGACGTATTCTCTAGAGTCCTTGAGTCGACGCTTTGCCACGAAAAACCATTTCTTGGAATCGATTTCTGAAATGGAATGGTTGCCGCAGCTTTGCTTGGGTGGGAGGGTTGTGTCATCTTCGTTTACTTTCATGATGAGGAGAGAGAGGGAAAGAGTTATATTCCTGTTCTCAGGCATTACGCCGCGTACTGCTGGACGGAAGCGGAAGGATGGGTGAGAATTTCATCCTTTGTGCTCATCGTCGGTGGTAAATTTTAAGACCTGCAGTCATGGCGGTCAAAGGAGGCATCTAAGACCTCAAGTGACTGAGTGAATGAGACCCAAGCTGTTTTGATGTTTTTCGCTGAATTGCTTAAATATCGTCCTTTCCTATAGAAGGAAAGAAAGACGTCTGAAGACAAGTGCTACCGTCATGCCGACGTATGACAGAGGGTATCTATTTTTGGCATTTGAATCGATTTTCTTCTGTTCAAATCCTCGGTAAGACAGGTGGGTTACTCTTGAGTAATATTTGTTGAGAGTTGAAATCTGTCACTTGTACAAAGGTGACACCCAGCAACAAAATCAGTACGTTGACAAAGAGAGTAAAAGACCCAGTCCCATTTATCTTTATCATTCATGAAGTAATAAGCTACAGTAAACAAAAACACTAACGGCATGGACGGATTTTACATGAGTATTTATTGATAGTGGGATTTAAATTACTTATATTCTTTTCTATGGTGTATTGATTTATGTTCATTTATGATTCACACACACACACACACAACACACACACACACGCATATATATATATATATATATATATATATATATATATATATATATATATATATATATATATATATATATATATATATATATATACATACATATGTGTGTATAAAGTCATCATCATCATTATCATCACCATTGCCTCCAACGCCAGGTAACGAAATGGTCCAATTTCATATCTTTCTAGTGCTTTATATTCTACAAATCACCCATCTCCAGCATCCATTCCTAGGCTTGTCATCCAATAAGGTATGCGTCTTGCAAGTCCTCAGGTTGGTACTCATTTAATTTCAACTTAAGTAATGCATGTAATTTAAGTCGAATGTCTTGAAGCTAACGAACTGAATCACGTGACAAATATGAAGAAAGATCGAATTTCTGCGAAAAATCCCCGTACCGCAATACCAATCAATTTTCTCGGGCGATGCCAAGCAAGGGCTGGAGGTCTCCCCAAGCAGGCTCTGGGGAGGGAGCAACTAGACCCGTTTCGCAAGGACACTATTTTGCGCCACCTACCGGTTCTTAGTCACACCATTTCGTCACAAAGTTTCCTGGGAATTAGGGAAAAGCGTAAACATTGGAGTGTCTGGCAGCTCTCAATATCTTGGCTCATCGGATATAAACAGTCACAGGAACGCTCGGTCAGCACAGAACACACCGATCTCCCTTCATTGTAGTATCAACACTACAGTCAGCTGAGGTGAGTATTCGAAAGACCAAGCGACATCATAATTTGTTACTGAGAAAGCTTTTAGAAGAAATTTTATTGGCATCTAAGATGAAAAGTTCTCGTTGTGAATTTTGCTTGTTAAGTTTCACAAAATTCCTATCATGTATATAAGTTGTCTGTACTAAAGTAGGATAGTGTAAAATGTTCATTGTGGAATATTTCTAGAAAGAGTATTATCGAAATGAAGACATTTCTGATTAATAGCCGCTGCTGATAACGAAACTGTTTCGTAAATTTCCATCTAATAATCACTGTCCCCTTTCTCTTGCAGTCAAAATGAAATTCTTCATCGTCGCCTCATTCTGCATGGCAGTGGTTCTCAGCCAGGGTGTGATTCAGCCAAAACCAAATGTTCGAAATCTGCCTGCTGAAGTCCGCAAAGGTTAGTATCAACCAGATCAAGCTTGTGTTAAGCAAAACATTCTTTCTTTATAAGGAAAGCTAATTATTAGTTAAGCAAAATCATTGGTTAATTATTTATTCGATTTGTAAACTGCCTAGTCATGTCATTGAAGCAAAATAAAAAAATACGATCCTCACTAAATAACTTGATATTTTTCTAAAATATTAATGTTTATTTTTATATTCTAACAGAGGCTCCTGATCAATGTTACGGATTCACAGCCAAAAAGGCCTTCCCCGTGGGCCAGTCTTGGTCCCTGGCTCCCTTCTGTGGCAAAGCCACCTGCATTCAACACGAAGGAAAACTCTTCGAAAAGGTGGAAGACTGTGGCTTTGAGCCCAAGCCATCTCCCGGCTGCAGAGTCAAGAACGAAGCCGATCAAGCTAAGCCATACCCAGCCTGCTGCCCCGTGTATGAGTGCCAGCCAGGTGCCACCCTCCAGTACCCAACTCCAGAAGAGCTGAAGGCTGCTGCAGAGCAGGCTGCCAAAGCTGCCCAAGGCGCACAAGGTTAATTATTCACTCAGAAAGGTTCCAGTCTATAACTGAAATGAATTAATGGCAGAGGGTATTTATCTAATGTCTTTTCTCATCCTAATGTCAAGGACTATGCTTCTGCCATCAAGTTTAGAAATGAACAATAAATCAGTAAAGTGACTGTGAGGGAAAAAAAATGATCTTACCTGGGAAAAAAAGAATTTTGCATTTCATTATATTATATTTTTATACATATTTTGAAAATAAATAAAAAACTGTTGCAGACTTTTGAGTTTTTTCTGATCCATTTAATAAATTGAGAAACTATCAAGAACTATGAAAACATAGCACTTCTATCGCCATATATAAGAAAACGTAATGCATCGATACAAAACAAATTAACTATTAATTACATTCTATGTTCCAAGACTCTTGGCTTTTATATATCAGCACTACGCCATTTCTTGGTACAGAGGCATCGCCACAGAAAAACGCAACTACTGTCACTCTCACGATTTTTCATTAACTGCCTAATCGTGGATGTGCTAATGGTCTGAGAATCTGCTGCACTGTGTCCCAAGGGGGAGAAGGGAGTAGTGGATTGTCGTGAACCCCTTGTGGAAGAAAATGGTCTCTAAGTGGCATATGAGTACCTCTTTCTTGAGGCCAACAGCAACAAAGCACATCATTTTAAATGAGTACTGCTCCTTCTTCTTCTTCGTTTAATGTGCTTTTTCCCATTTTTTTATTTGAGGTAAGCACGATGCCTTCTTTTTGAAGGACTTTGATTTGGCGCTGGGGTAGGCCGTAGCCTCGAGCGGCTACCCTGCCTGACATCGCTTAGACCCCGGTAGCACGTGTATATGTATCGTGCCAAATCCCCAGCTCCCTTTCTCCCAGCAGCGAAGAGATGTGAGCGGTTTAGGCCGACAGTTCGAGACGTGTAAGGCGTCTGTTATGTTTTTCTAGAAGATGTTGGAGTGGCTTTGTCTGTGTGTGTATTAGTCTGTAACACTCATTTGCTTTCAGCAAACCTATCCGTTGATTACATACATAATCCCGGGGTGTCTACGCGGATAGCAAAGTGTCCGCCCTCTCACCAATGAGTACTGCTCCTGTGGTGGTAGAATTGGTATGATCTGAATATTGCTGCCATAGGAAGTGCCAAGGTTTTGGGGTATTAATATTTTGTACCTCGAGTCAGATGAGCTCCTGATAAATGCTTGTGGACTCCTTTGTAGGAAGAAACGTCCCTTAAATGGTAAATAAACCACTTCTCCCGAGGACCAGAGCAATCACCGGGAAATAAAAAACACCATCCTCACTATCCTGCACGGTGGGAAAGGCACCAAGTACGAACAGGAAGTATAACCAATAAGGAAGAAAAGAAGACACAGAAAGTGATCCACATACGGAATGAAAAATGCTTTGGATATCTCATCCCTCCCACTTTTCTTACAAACTTAACATAACTGAGGCATAATTTCTAAGGGAACGAAATGGCAAAATGAAAAGTTTAACAATTTTCTAAAAGACTAATAAAAGATAATTTTCTTAAAATCTATATACCAGTATTCGAGTATATGCACATATTATTGTATGAGTATATTCATATAACTGATCGTTATACTCATGTTCATTATTTACAACTCGAATAATATGAGAGCTTTGTAATCACTGCACTTAAAAATAGCCTTTAACATTTAGGGAAAAACAAAAGTGTTAATTTCAAAGCTTAATTGTTTTACACATAGGCGAAAATACACGGTAGTCTTCTCAGATGCAACACCAAGACAGTATATACTTTGCATTGTTTTTCTTTGAGCAGCAGCCGTATTTTGTATGATTAAGGTCCGTAGACACGCACGCTTATACCCAGTCTTTTGTAAAAACTTTGCAATAAAATCAAATGCAATATTAAAAACTTAATGGCCCAAGGTATCAGTCCTATGAGCGCATAGTAGATAGTCATTAGCCTCAACATTGAGTATAATAAAAACTATCGAGGACATCAGCTGTCAGGAATTCTCATTCATACGCAAAGGCCTAACCTCGTTTTGACTGAATCATCTGAATTTCCAAGTCATCGATATACTTCTTGTTGATCACATAGGGATCAGTGCATACCATAAGAAGAAACTAGGTTTTCCTAGAAGTTATTCTGCCTTTAGTTACTTCATATCTATGGTTGTTGTTATTTCCCGATCGATTAGTATGCACGCAAGATCGTAAACAACATTCTTACTTAATTTATTTGATCATATTAAATCAGTCATGATGAGACAGTTCTGTGTAATAAATCTGATAGGATCCTTGATAGGAATACTGCGTCATCTGGCAACTATCAAATAAGCCTTTGCATCACTGGAATTGAACTCGCTAGCTTAGTAGTTTTCAGTAAGAGAAAACTAATGAGACGGTTTTGTCTGTCAGTCCGCACTTTTTCTGTCCTCCCACAGATCTCAAAAGCTACTGAGGCTTTAGGGCTGCAAATTGTTATGTTGATCATCCACCCTCCAATCATCAACATACCAAATTCCAGCCCTTTAGCCTCAGTAGTTTTTTTCATTTTATCTAAGGTTAATGTTAGCCATGGATCGTGTGTCTGGTATCGCTAAACGTAAGTGCCAGCCGCCGAAGCATCTTCACTTGACCACATCTGGTGAGCAAGTTCAGAGCAACTGAGCGCTGCCCGGTCGTGGCTGAGAGTTTCATACTGCAGCACATCAAGAGTTTCATAGAGCATTATACGCTGTATATAGAAAACTCGATTGTGCCGAAAAAGCTTACGAGCATTTTTTACTTGTTTTCTTACGTATAGCCTCGAAGCGAGTTGACCAGTAATGGCTTCCTCTGCGGCTGTTGATAGCGCAACCAGAGGGAAGTCCGTATCTGGTTGTTTCATTTGTCCTTGAAGAGAATAAAGGCCCTCAGTTTTTTATATCCTTATTTGTCTTGAAAAGAATTACGTTGATCTCTGGAAAGAGACAGATCGAACTGGTTTAACTATGGCGTTACTTTGAGCCACTAAATTTAAACTTGGGAATTTTGCCTTCAGATCTAACCAAAATATTCTTGAATTTCTCAGCAGCATAAGATAATTATGTCGTTTTGTTATCGCGAAGTTAAAGGATAAGAAAGGCTGGCTGAAATCGTTTCGCTTGAACAAGAATTAAAAATAATGTTTAAAAAAACTTGAATGGTGAGAGGAAATTTCAGAGAAACAAAGACAGCTATCACCGCCTCAGTCACATCTGGTAATATATATATATATATATATATATATATATATATATATATATATATATATATATATATATATATATATATATATATCTATGTATATATATTATATATATATGTATATATATATATATATATATATATATATATATATATATTATATATATATGTATATATATATATATATATATATATATATATATATATATATATATATATATATATATATATATATATACACATACAGGGTGTTTCTGAAATTAGAGGCCCCCCCCTCTACAGCATAAATTAAAACTGATATGGACAAAAAGAAAAGTAATTCAGAACAGGTATTTATTTAAGTTTCTTTCTGAGTATTTAATATTTTGTGTGGCCTCCATCTGTCTGTACCACAGCCTGCATTCTTGAGGGGTTTGATTTCAGCAAATCGCAAAAAATCTGAGACTCAAACTCCATTTCCCTGAGCACTTCGGTCACCTCTCTTTGCAGGTCGCCGAGGCATGGTATACCATCATAGTTCACTGTGCACGCATCAGCACGATCCTTTAAGATACTACCAATGTTTTCACACACATTAAGGTCAGGGGAGCTACCTGAAAATTCACTTGATGAGAAGAAAACGATACCACTGTTTCGAAGCAGCTCCTGTGTCTAAAGAGCCTTGAAACATGGTGCCTTATCATGCAAAAATGTGACTTCTTCAACAGATAACACATTTTCAGGATCTTTGAGGAAAGGAAATACTCCACCAGTAAGCACAGTATTCGCCATTCCATGGCTGTCCTTTTTCTTTAATGATCTCCATTAACCGTTTGGCTGTGAAACAGAGAAAAATTCCCAAACATTTAGGAAGTTTCACAACTTGGCGATAGTGCATGTCATTGCTGATATCATCCAACTTTGCAGCCCAAATGATATCATTTTTATGATTTGGCTTCCTCACTGTGTAAGTGAAGAATTCATCTGATGCGGCAACATGAAGAAAGTCGGCTTCATCCCAATATTTAAGAAATGTTCCACAAAACCATACACGGTCTTCTCTCTGTTTCTGAGTGATGTTGGGCTTCCTGATAACATGAAATGGATTGTTACCAGTTTTTTCAACTCACGATATACAGCACTATAACTTCTCTTCTTTCCCCTTTTTGTTTCTAGTTTGAGCGCCAATTTATGTAAAGACTTTCTTGGTCTGCCCACTGCCTCAGCTATGACGTCTTTTGACTCCTGAGAAAGGACTTTAGGCCTTCCAAGATTCTCACTCTTTTCACGATGACAGTCATATAGATTTTTGTTCCAGTTTCTTTTAACAAAGGATTCATCCATTTTAATGTATCTAGCTATCTAGGAACGTGAAATGAAGGATGCACCAGCATCCCTGGCCTCTCTGAAGGTTATAGCCCGGGTTTGGTCAATCCATCTGATTTCCTCCGAGTCGTTAGCCATGGCTGTATCTAACTCCGTCACTCAGTCTGAAAATACAAGAAATGTAAAATGAAAAATAGCTTAATAGAAACTTAAAATAATGTACTTGGAGATAGGCTATAGCAGAAAACTTCATAACTTTCCATTTGTTGTGTGGAGGGGGGCCTCTAATTTCGAAACACCCGGTATATATGTATATATATATATATATATATATATATATATATATATATATATATATATATATATATATATATATATATATATATATATATATATATATATATATATATATATATATATGTATGCATGTATGTATGTATATATAAAGTATTCCATAAGTAGGCTGTAAAGAGAGTGCACCAAAATTTATTATAATTTGGTTTTAGAATGAACCCGTCGAATTATTTGATTGTAGAAAGAAGAGAAAATGTTTAGTTATTCTAGGAAAAGATTCTTCTCCTGGGGTATGTTGTACGCTGATTAGACTCGTGGGTAGGGAGAGTTCCTCTGCCGGTTTTTGCAAGCGCTTGCCAGTGGGACTTCGACTCGTTTTCGGTATGAGATTTCGTAACTGAGGTTCCTGGGAATTTACTAAACGTTGCTGGTGCCGAAATGTCGTTAGTCTCTACTTAGTGAAAATGCCATCTTTAATAACACGTAATGCTTTCCTTCAACTGTTTCTGTGTCCTATTACAAAACGAAAGAGAAATTTATTAAGCACTGATAAGAGCGAGACGTGAATCCCGAGGCAGCATAAGAAAGAGCGATTACTGGAGTATCTGGCATCTCCCAAGGTCCTCGACCATCGGATATAAACAGTCACAGGATGGTTGGTCGGTACAGAACACATCGAATATCCGTCAGTGTAGCATCAACACTACAGTGAGCCAAGGTAGGTAGTCAAAAGGATGGCTAATAGATAGTTAAATTCAGAAGTTTTGAATATTTAGGTTTTCATGCATCATTTCAACTCAAAACAATGAATAAGTTCAGAATATACCTTTTTTCTATATTGTGTTTGAAAACATTGTTACCTGAAGATTCTGAGCGACTTACTATTGATATCATGGAAATTGTAATAGGCTTTTCTGACCATCTTCATTTAATCGAAATATGTAGAAATGAAAAATATTTTTCAGAGTACTTCAATAGAAATGAAGAA
>NC_089746.1:24206647-24241647 GCF_040412425.1 Macrobrachium rosenbergii
AACATGAAGGAAAACTCTTCGAAAAGGTGGAAGATTGTGGCTTTGAGCCCAAGCCTTCTCCCGGCTGCAGAGTCAAGAACGAAGCCGACCAAGCTAAGCCATACCCAGCCTGCTGCCCCGTTTACGAGTGCCAGCCAGGTGCCACCCTCCAGTACCCAACTGAAGAAGAACTGAAGGCTGCTGCAGAGCAGGCTGCCAAGGCTGCCCAAGGCACACAAGGTTAATTAGTCACTTGGAGAGGATCTAGTCTACAATTGAAATGAAAACCTGAGTAGACTTAATAACAGAATATATTCTTTAAATGTATTTTCTCATCCCTGTGCCAAAGATTATGTTTTAACGATCAAGTTTAGAAATAAAATGTGCAAAGGAATGGACAGGGAAAAATGATCTTACCCGGAGGAAAATGAATGTTAGATCTCAATATATATATTATATTTTTATACTTATTTTGAAAATATAAAGAAATATTACTGACTTGGGAGTTTTTCTGATCCATTCAGTGAAAATGACTCATTATCAAGAAAGACTTGAAATGAAAATGGCTAACTATCAAGCAAATGAACTGTTAATTATAATCCATGTTTCAAAACTCTTGGTAACGATATTTTTATATCAACATAACGCCATTTTCCAGTACAGAGACAACGCCACAGAAAAACGCAACCACTGTCACACTCGAAATTTTTCATTAACTGACCAATCGTGGATGTGCTAATGGTCTGAGAATCTGATGCACTGTGGCTTCAGGGAGACGAGGGCATAGTGGTGGGCCGTGAACACTCTTTCTTGAGGCCAACAACAACAGCATACATTATTTCTAGCGATGTCTTGCCCCTGTCGTGGTAGTAAGTGGGTTTATCACAATATTGCTGCGATAGGAAGTGTCAAGTTTCCGGGGTATAATTATTTTGTACCTTGTGACACCGAGTTACCGGTTGTGAACTTCGAGTGAGGAAGTGTCCGCTAAATGGCAGATGGGCCTCTGTTCCTGATGACTCGATCAATCACGGGAAAGGGAAAGAACAGCATTAAGAAGGAGGAGGAGAGGAAGACGCAGAAAGGGATCGATGTCTTGAGTGTAAAAGGCTTGAAATTCATTTCTCGCTATAATGTGGTTCGGATTCCACAATAAGCTGTAGGTCCCGTTGCTAGGTAACCATTTGGTTCTTAGCCACGTAAAATAAGTCTAGTCATTCGGGCCAGCCCTAGGAGAGCTGTTAATCAGCTCAGTGGTCTGGTAAAACTAAGGTATACTTAACTTTTTTCTTTCAAAACACACGTAACTGTGGCATCCTGCAAAAGTGAACGAATTTATAGAAGTTCAAACAATTTTGTAAAAGAGCGATAAAAGAGCTTCCTTCAGAATTATGTATCAATACATTTGCATATATTAGCTCATGAATATATGCATTCATATAAGTGATCGTTATACTCATGTGAAATATGAAAGTATTATAATAAAAGCGCTGCAAAACTTTGTCTTTAATATATATGGAAAAAGCAATAATAAACTAAGTTAATTTCCCAGATTAAGTGCTCGAATTATGGGCAACAATAAGACAGGAAATACAAACATTTTCTTTAAGCAGACGCCGTATTTTGTATGATTAACTTCCATACCAACTTTTATGGAAATGCGTTGCACTATAATCAAATAGAATATCGAAAATTTATTGGTCCTAGATATCAGTCCTATGAGCGCGTATTAACTTTCTTATTCGTCTCAGCATTGCATTTTTGATGAAAACTATTAAGGACGTCAACTATCAGGAATTCTCATTCATACGCCAAGGCCTGACCCCGTTCTGACTGAATCATGTAAATTTCCAAGTCATCGACATACTTCTTGTTGATCACGAAAGGGTCAGTGCATACACAGTGCATACATGCTAAAAGTTGTTCTGCTTCTAGTTACTTGTTATTATTTCTCGGTCGACTGGTCTAAAAGCACAATAGAGGAAGAGCGGAAATAGCACTCTTGATTCATCTATTTTTTATCATATTGTTAAATCACAGCTATGATGAGACATCTCTGTTTAACTAATCTGATAGAGCCCTTGATAGAAATATTGTGTCATCTGGCATCTGACAAATAAGCTCTTGCGTCACTTGAAATGAACTCGCTTATCTCTAGACACCTGACGATTTTTTTTCTTAGGCATAACCTTGGAGTGAGTTGACTAGTAAAAACTTCCGTTGAAACCGTTCACAGAGTGTAACCAAGAGGAAGACAGCATTTGGTTGTTTTGTGAAGCCGTCAGTGTTGGTACGGAAGGGCATCGCTGTGGAAGAATGATCTCAATGTTTGTCCTTCAAGAGAGTAACGAACCTCTTTTTAAGACAGTTGATCTGGTTTTACGATAACGTTACGTTGCGCCACCTGATTTAGACCTTTCTCATTGGCAAAGGTATTTTGTTTTGTTGTCCAGGAGTTAATGGATAGGAATGTTTCTGATATCTTTTTGCTTGAACATGAATTGAAAATGTGGTGTTTTGAAAGAATGAGTGGGCAGCGTGAGAGGTAAAGAAAATAATACAGCCATCACCGCCTCAGTCATCTTTTATATGCCGATTCAGAGATGAGCCTTGTGTAAAAAAAAAAAAAAAACCTTTCGCAGCATTACATGTTGATATGCCTACACGGATGGCTTATAACAATTACGTCAGGATATCTGGCACAATCTGACCTCTAAACTCTATATTGGACGCACTCTCGCGGTTCCTTGAGTGTATGTTTAGGCTAACACCTTTTGGACCTATTTATTGCTTTTTAGCTTGTAATTTTCATTTTCTTTGTCACGGTACTTTCTTAGTGCTTTCATTGTCAAAGAACTGTATGAATGTAATATAAATATATCAGATAACACTTTTTATTATGTTCAAACAAGATCTCAAATGTAATATTATAAAAACAACTAAATCAACTGAATCACCAACGAAAAATAAAGAGAAAAATAGATCTAGGGGAAACTTTTAGTTAACCTCGTGAAAAATTCAGTCTTCCAGTGCTTGTCTGGGGAGGGAGTCATGGGGCAGAGATTTCACTTGTTTTTGCGAGCGGCAACTTTGTGCAGTTAACCCAATGTTTTGTCACTTCGTCACAAGGATTTCTAGGAATTTACTAGACTTGGCAGGTTCAGAATATTTGGTCACGTTCTACATTGTATCATGCAGATCATTCATCACCCGAAACGCGTTTATTGGTACGTATTTCATTCAAATATAGAGCAAATGAGTAGTAGTGAACTTTATCAACGCAAATTAACTGGAAGTCAATTTAAGTCCTGGGAGTGTAAGAAAAAGCTTAAAGAATCGTTGGACAGTATAGAATACGCTGATTGTTTCACCATAGCACCACCCCTACAATGAACAAAGTTATGTACTAGGAATGGTAAATGATACATTGGTAATGAGGAAAACTTTTGAACATCATTTTGTTGGCAGAATAAAAGCCGAGATTCTCTAAGGAGAATTTTACTTAGCACTATGCATAAAAACCATACATAATTAAATTATTTACACTGAGCCTTGTAGATTTTATATTATCATACTTAGTATTATTGGACGGATTAAACATTAATTATATTAGCAGAATAAAAGCCGAGATTCTAAGGAGAATTTTACTTAGTACTGTGCATAAAATGCATAAATAATAAAATGATTTGCATTGAACCCTTTAGATTTTATATTATCATGCTTAGATATTATTGGACGGATTAAACATTAATATTCCCATGCGTCAGAAAATCATCACTTACGTTCATATCTATATAAATTTATTAGAAAATTCCTCCCAGGAGTCTGTTAGAAGATTTTAAAACTGCAAAATGCATTAAAAAAGGTTTAATAAAGTATGTGTATAATAAAAATCGTTTATTTTCATTTCATTATAATGAGTCTAACTAAACAGTTTTGGAGGGCAAACACAATCAAGGTTTTATATTTTCAATATAATCTGAGTCTAACATGAAATATTTCAGACTTTCAACCTTTTGCAATCTAAACGGCAACATTAATATTAATAAATCAATTAAACAATAGTTAATTGACTACTACAGTGCAAATAATTATTCATGTATTCTTTTATAGTAAAGGAATATTCTAATTCAGAATCGGGCGTATCCATACACTACCATAAGTATCATTTTCGTAACAATTCCATTTTAATGTGAAAGTAAACATTAGCATCCAATGATATTATTTTCCTCATTAAAACAAAGATATAATTCCTGACGTAGCTTACATCAGCTTGGACTTGGTTCTTATTCAGGATATCAACAAACCAAAACAGAATGCTTAAACATTGCCTGCTGAAGGACACAAAAATTAGTGTCGTCATTTTTACCTCATGTTTGGGATAAATGTTTCTTATATTATTAGGATCATATCATTGAGGAATAATTAAGAATTATGGTTATGCAAAAATAAATTGAGGACGAAGCTTATCCCAAAAACACCTGCTGAAAACCCAAAGGATGCTATCATCTGAAGCCTCACCCTATACAAAGAAAAAGGCAATGATGTATGTGTATATATATATATATATATATATATATATATATATATATACATATATATATATATATATATATATATATATATATATATATACACACACGTATGTATGCATATATATAAAACTATATATGTATACTGTAAATATAGATATTGTATATATACAAATAATATATATATATATATATATATATATAGATATATATATATATATATATATATATATATATATATATATATATATATATATATATATATATATATATACATATATAAACATATGTCATGATGCGTCGTATTTGAACAGAGGAGGTTACTGCACATAATCTTAGCTTTATGCCCTTCTTCGACGCATAGTGACTCCCCTCAGTCAACTAGATAACCGGTACATTTTTTACTGTTCAAGTAAATATAAGTTCCATTTATTTTCCAGCAAAATTGCTCAGGTGAATCCACCCTGCAGTGAACATACACACAGACACACACACACATATATATATGTATATATATATAAAGTAATACCCCGAACTTGCGCGATTCACAGACACACAAATTTTTCATTGGAACCTAACTAATGGTCATACACGAGTTTTTCACAGACACACGAACATTTGCGAACACTGAGAAACCCTGGAAAAGTATTTATGTTTAATTTTTTTATGTAATTTATAAGTTTTCGAGCTTTTATGTGTAAATTAAATAACATTAAATATTATTAAGAGTAATAATTTCTCTCTCTCTCTCTCTCTCTCTCTCTCTCTCTCTCTCTCTCTCTCTCTCTCTCTCTCTCTCTCTCTCTCTCTCTCTCTCTCTCTCTTTTAGTGAAATGAGAGAATTTTTATGGTACATGTACACAGGTATGTTTATTTGTATGATAAACAAACTTTTTACCTAATAATAAGTACTAATTTTCAAATAATAATAATAATAATAATAATAATAATAATAATAATAATAATAATAATAATAATAAAACTGTAATTACAAAATTCGTATTATTTTAAACAAACAAATTCTTCCCTCTCTTTTGTAAGAAGGTCAAGGCAAAAGCAGTCAGACATGTCATTTAACATGACAAGAAGGGGAGAGTTGCTGACCAATGGTCAAAGGTTTCTTGTAATTCTGTGTGTGTGTGTGTCCGTAAAAATTTATAAAAATTTAACTCTCTTAAGTAAGGACAACTGTTATCTCTCTCTCTCTCTCTCTCTCTCTCTCTCTCTCTCTCTCTCTCTCGTTCGAAGTTAGCCAACCTATGTATTACAGTACTGTTTCTCTGTATGTCTTTAACTGTACAGTAAATAATTTTAAATTGATCTAATTTTACCTGTACCGTTTACTAACTGCAAATGCGCCGTTCTAAAACATAGGGACATAGAGCATTTCAGAACATAGAACATTTCAGATCGGTGGAATGGGGGAGAGAGTCACACACGGCTATATTCTTACGTTAACCATTTATTTCTTTTTTTAAGGGTAATGTATTAAGCTAACTTTTAAATGAAAATACAGTAACTTTAATTTCATTTAAAAGTTGGTTTAATACTGAATTTCAATCTTTTGATATCAAACGTAAGAATAACTTTCTCTCTCTCTCTCTCTCTCTTGGTATTCTCTCTGTCTCCGTAATTATTCATAAATAATTTAATTTGACATTTCAAGTAAGGACAATCCCTCTCTCTCTCTCTCTCTCTCTCTCTCTCTCTCTCTCTCTCTCTCTCTCTCTCTCTCTCTCTCTTGTGTCATTCTCTCAGTCTCCGTAATAATTGATAAATAATTTCACTCTCTTAAGTAAGGACAACATATCTTTTATCTTTCTCTCTCTCTCTCTCTCTCTCTCTCTCTCTCTCTCTCTCTCTCGTTCATAGTTAGCGCTCACACATTTTTACAACTTATTAATTCTCTGTAAGTCTTTACCTGTGCAGTAGATAGTTTAAATTGATCTAATTTGACCTGTACCGTCTACGAAGTGTAAATGCGCTAGTGTTGCAAATACATTCTAAAACATAGAGACATAATAACTAAGAGTTGTATTAGTCAAAATAAAAAACACTATTTGTTCATGAAAAAGCATTTCAGAACAAAGAGAAAGAGACGCAAAATAAAGAAGTTATTAAAAAGAGGTTGAGACGACTTATAAAAATAGATCGTTGAGAGAGACAGAAATTCTCTTCCAACTCTCAATTTTTATGGCAGCCATTTATTTCTTTTTTTAAGGGTAACGTATTAAGCTAACTTTTAAATGAAATTACAGTAATTTTAATTTCATTTAAAAGTTAACTTAATAACTTGGGAGCATGATTAGGGTCATATTTAGTGTTTAAACTTTAAAAATAAGCATTAATTAGCATTTTTAGGGACCGTGCCAAACTTATGTGAAAATTCACCCTGTGCGAGGGGTTCTGGAACCTAACCTCGCGTAAGTTCGGGGTATGACTGTATATATATATATATATATATATATATATATATATATATATATATATATATATATATATATATATATATATATATATATATATATATATTCGAACTGAATTGTGGCTGTACATATCGTGGTAGAATAATCATATTATTAATAATAATTTTGTCTTATAAAGATTCAGTCGAATCATATGGTTAAATGAAAGAAAACAAAAACTTTGGATATTCCAGGAAAAGATTCCAGTGACTTATCAAAACATATCATTCTTTTTTAGGGGTATGTGGCGGGTATGCTGTACGATGGCTGGACGTCCGGAGTGGGTAGGGAAGCAGATAAGTTCCTCAGCAGGTTTTTGCCATCGACTTACATTAAGGATACGATTTTGTAACGGAGGTTCCTTGGGATTTACTTAACATTGCTGCTGCCTAAAATATCGTTACTTTCTACTTCGTAATACATAAATAATTGATAACACACCGCATTTCTTCACCTGTTTGGATGTTCAGTACAAGTCAAACGGGAATTAATCAAGCAGTGAGAAAAACGCCCCGTGAGTCCCAAGATGGCATAAGAAGAAGAGTAAACATTGGAGTGTCTGGCATCTCTCACGATCCTTGAAAATGGGATATAAAAGGTCACAGGATTGTTGGTTGGTACAGAACACCTATTACCCTTCAGTGTAAGATCAACACTACAGTGAGCCAAGGTAGGCAGGAAAACTGCAGGATCAGATATAGTTAAATTCGAAAATTTTGAATATTCATGTTTTCAAGTGGTGTTTCATCTCATAAAAATGAATGTGTTAGAAATTACCTCTGCCTTCTCTTTATGGAGGCTTTGAAAATATCCATACTTAATGACTCTTCCAAATAGGACAACGGGAAACATTTTATTGCAGAAGATTAGGCGTCTTTGTCTAGAAATCATGAAAAATATTTTAGGCTTTTTTGACCTCAGTTACTCATGACCGTTAGGTTAGGTTAGGGAATTCTTTCCAGAGCATTTGAAAAGGCATAAGGAACTTAGGATAGCTACTCACAATTAGAAATAATATTTTCATCATGATGTTGATTCCACTTTAAAGCTAAAGAAATTGTTCCAACGATAGACTTCTTTTCAATCTCCAATACAGCCAAGATGAAATTCCTAATTGTGGCCTCCTTCTGCGTTGCTGTGGCTCTTGGTCAGAGCGTTATTCAGCCAAAACCAAGTGTTCGGAATTTGCCTGCTGAAGTCCGCCCAGGTTAGTATCTGTCAATATTACTTTAAAATGCATCGTTTTAACATGGAGAGTGATATCATTATCAGTAAAGTCCAATCATTTATTCAAGCAATAAATTTCTGTGCTCTGTCATACAGGAAACAAAAATATGTAAAAAATTTACTTCAGGAAATAGCATATGGTAATCTGTTATACTTATGATTAATTTTCTGCTTAAACAGAGGCTCCAGATCAATGCTACGCAATCACAGCCAAAAAGGGCTTCCCAGTGGGCCAATCTTGGCCCCTGACTCCCTTCTGTGGCAAAGCCACCTGCATTCAGCATGAAGGAAAACTCTTCGAAAAGGTGGAAGACTGTGGCGTTGAGCCCAAGCCTTCTCCCGGCTGCAGAGTCAAGAACGAAGCCGACAAAGACAAGCCATACCCAGCTTGCTGCCCCGTGTACGAGTGCCAGGAAGGTGCCAGCCTCCAGTACCTAACTGAAGAAGAAGTGAAGGCTGCTGCACAGCAGGCTGCCAAGGCTGCAGAAGGCGCCCAGGGATAAGAGACCTCCATGAATCGTTCCCATACAAAAATCCATAGAAATCAATAATGAATAACTGCATTTTACCCGGAATCCATAGTTTAATGTTTAATTAAATCAGTAAACAAGAACAAAAAATAATAAGGGAAGTGCACCTTATTTACAAGATATTAGTAATTGCTGACAACTGTACTGAGAATTTATATTTACATTTTTATTGAAAAAAAACTCAAGTTAATCACAGTTTTCTAAACCTTTTAATAGAATTTATATAGAAATGTCTATGAAATTCGTCACGACATTATAATAGACAATTTTTTATCAGTGTTCTGTAATTGACTAACAAATATTAAAACATTCAAAAACCTTACATTAGGTAACAAAAGCAGTTGGAATATGCATCTTGCAACTAGAAATTCTCTTTTCTTTTATCTGGTGTCGAAAGAATTATGGTTTGTTATCTTAATGGCCGTGTTCTTTATGCAGCAAGTACTTATGGACGTTGTTTAATAAATGTCCACTCATTCCAATAACAGTGCCAGCTCTCACGTACTCATTAATACAGATCCCTTGGATAAGGATGCGTCATTAAAACAAACCCTGGAAAAACTATCTCCCATGAAGGAAAAAGATGAAAGATTAAAACCTAAAGGCATTTCTTTACTTCATAGACAATTTCTGACAATATGCATAAACAAAAAAGTTTATGTTCTTAAATCATTGTTAAAATTTCGAGGGTTAATGACATGTTGCAAGAAAGAGCTTCCAATTGTCTACAAAGTTTGTTGTTTAAGCTTCTTAAGATTGGCGTTATGCTAGCTTGGGCTCTTTCCCACAGGGCAGCCTGTAAAGCCGTAAAATATACACAAGGGATGGACACGTACTTTGCTACAGCATACGGACGGTATAGTAGTGTGGGAATGTTTATAACTGGTCGACCCTTGGCCTGACTGACCGTACCTTTGCAGGTGACTTCCCAGATGGCATCGGTTCGTAGACTTTGCCAGTTGAAAGTGGGTGTGTCATGTCCGCCATGACTTCCTGTTCTCAGGCATCACATTGCGGACGATTCCTCTTCTGCAGGTGAGGGAAGGAAAGGTGAGGATTTCATCCTTTGTGTTCACCGTCGATTTAAATTTTTGTACATACAGAACCCCTAAGAATTGTTGTAGGCGACTGTCGGGATGGCATCTAAGATTTTGACTGATTTTAACAGAACAAGGAGGTTCAAGCTATTTTAGTGCGTTTCCCTGAAGGGCTTCAATATTTCGTCTTCCTGTAGATGGCAAGAATGACGTTTGGTTAGGCGTTGACTCCTTAATCGTGAATGTGCTAAAGGTCTGAGATTCTGATGCCCTGTGTCCTAAGGGGAAGGAGGGAATAGTGATGGGTCGTGAACCCCTTGTGGAAGAAAATGATCTTTAAGTGGTATATGAGCCTCTCTTTTTCGAGGACTGCTCCTGTGATGTTAGTCAGTGGTATGATCAGAATATTGCTGACTTGGAAAGTACCAAGTTTTTGGGATGTAAATATTTTGTACCCCGAGTCAGATGAGCTTCTGATAAATGCTTGTGGACTCCTTTGTAGGAGGAAATTTCTCCTAAATGACAGATAAGTCTTTTCTCCTGAGGACAAGATCAATTACAGGAGAAGAAAATAACAGCATTCTCGCTGATCTGCACAGCGTGAAAGACACCAAATACAAATAGGAAGCATGAGGAAGAAAAGAGAAAAGGTCACTGAAAGGGATCAAAATACGGAGTGAAAAATGCATTTAATTGCTCATCCCTCTTGCTTTTTCTCAGAAACACAACGTGACTGTGGCATCCACCAAAGGTATACGAATTGGCAAAATGAAAAGTTCAGCCGATTTTATGAAAGACTAACGAAAGTCAGCTTTCTTGAGAATTATCTGCTATATAAGTTCATATATGTGTAGTGCATGAATATGTACATTCATATAACTGATCGTTATACTCATGCACATTATTTACACTGAAAAATAGACATTGACTTTAATAATAAAAAAAAGTTTATTTCACAGGTTTACTGTTCGATTTCCACCTGGGGGAAATATAAGGTAGTCCTCTAACGGGCAACAACAACACAGGAAATACAATGTTATTCTTTCAGCAGCCGCCATATTTTAACAATAACATCCGTGGAAACACACGCATATACGATATTTGTAGGAATACGTACTAATAAAATCAAGTGGAATTTAAAAAGTTATTGGTCCGAGATAGCAATCCTAAGACCGCTTATTAAATGATCATTAGTCTCAACACTGTTTCTTTGATAAAGACTATCGAGGACGTCGGCAGTCAGGAGTTCTCATTCATACGCAGATACCTGACCTCGTCTTCACTGAATCATTTGAATTTCCAAGTTATCGACATACTTCTTGTAGGTCACGAAGGGATCTGTGCATAAACCGTAAGAGGAGACTCGGTTTTACTGGAAGCTGTTCTGCTTGTAGTTACTTCATATCTAAGGCTGTTACTATTCCCCGATCGATTGGTCTAGAAGCACAACGGAGGAAGAGGGTAAACAACACTCTTTATTTCTTATTTTGTCAAATTGTCAAATAACTGCTGTGATGAGGAAGCTCTGTGTAACAGTGATAGAATCCTTGATATGAATATTGCGTCATCTGGCATCTGTCAAAAGACTTGATGAGTCACTGGAACTGAACTTTCTTGTCTCCGGGCACCAGGTAACGATTTTCTCTTTTTTTTATCTTATGCACGGCCTCGGAGCCAGTTGACTTTTAATAATTTCCGTTGCAACCATATATGGAGTGTGACCAAGCAGAAGACAGAAATTGGTTGTTAGAAGAAGCCGCCTTTGCTGTAAGAGAAGGGCAACGGTGTGGCAGAATTATCCCAATGTTTGTCCTTCAAGAGAGTAATAGCCTCAGTTTTGTGGATCTATCTTTGTCATGATAAGAAAGAGGTTGATCTGGCTTTTCGATGTCGTTACTTGGTGACATCTAATTCAGACTCGTGAGTTCGACACCAAATGTCATGGAAACTTCCTAAAATTCTCAAAGCGAAAGATATGTGGTTTTGTCATCATGAAGTTAGAGGGTAGGCGTGTGTCTGAAATCTTTTTGTTTGACCCTGAATTGAAAATATAGTGCTTTGAAAGACTGAACTGATGACTGGTCAGCTTGAGAGAGGAAATGATACAGCGGTCACCGCTTATATGGTAATTCGGAGATGAACCTTCTTTGTAAAAAAAAAAACTTTCACAACAGTAATTGTTTCATACACCCAAAGAGAAGGCTAATTTGGTCAGGGATGCTGAAACAATCTGGCCATTAATTAAAATGTATAGTTAATGAACTCTCATGATACTTTGAGTGTACGTTTCGACTAACACTTCGTGGACCTATTTCTCGCTTTTTAGTTTTTAATTTTCATTTCCCCATCACGGTACTTTCTTAGTGTTTCCTTTGTCTCAGAACTGTATGAATGTAAAATTAATAAATCGCAAACAACTTCCGACTCCATTCAAATAAAATCTCCAAGATAACATTATAAAAGGGCTGAAACAACTGAGTCACCAACGAAAAATAAAGAGAAAACGGAAGCCTTTCAGTTAACCTCGTGGAAAATTAAGTCTTCCAGGGCTTGTCTGGGGAGGGAGTCCTGAGACAGAGACTTGACCTGCTTTTGCGAGCAGCAATTTTGTGGAGATAACTTGGTGTTTTACCTTTTCGTTGCAAGGGTTTCTAGGCGTTTACTAGATTTGGCAGATATCAAAGATTTTGTTGTGCGCTACCTCGTATTATGCATATCAGTCATAACCCAAAATGCGTTTCTTTTGCATGTATTTCATTCAGTTATAGAACAAATGGATAGTAATAAACATTATTAACATATATTCACTTGATATCCATGTAAGCCCTGAAAGTGTAAGAAAATGCATAAAAACTACAATGTTTTGTTCCTGACAAAATCCTCGTTCATCACTGAATCTTTGATCGGTATAGAGCTCGCCGACTGTCCTTCAGCATATCATCACCACTGCAGTGAACAAAGGTATGTATCAAGAACCATTAATGATAGCCTACATTCCTAATGAAGAAAACTTTTGAACTGGAGGAGTAAAAGCCGAGATCGTAAAGAGAATTTTACCCAGCACAATGTATAAAAAACATTAATATGAAAACTATTTGTACTGAGTCCGTTAGATTTTATATTACCAGGCTGAGATATTTTCATGCAGATAAGACATTAATGTTACTATACATCAGAAAGACACCAATTACATTTATATTTATATTTATATTTATTAGAAAACGTCTCCTAGCTATCTGTTAGGTGATTTTGAAAATACAAAATATATTAACAAAAGTTCAATGAGAGTTTTACTTAGCACAATGTATAAAAAACATTAATTTGAAAACTATTTGTACCGAGCCCGTAAGATTTTATATTACCAGGCTGAGATATTTTCATACAGATAAGACAGTAATGTTACTATACATAAGAAAGACACCAATTACATTTATATCCATATTTATTTATTAGAAAACGTCTCCCAGTTATCTGTTAGATGATTTTGAAAATACTAAATATATTAACAAATGTTCAATGAATGAGATATATAATAAAAATTGTTTTCCTTCATTAGTTTGAGTCTAACAAACTAAAAAGGTTTTGGTTTATAAAGCAAAATCAGGGTTTCATATTTCGATATATTATCGATAAAATCAAATATTCCAGAGTTTCAATCATTTGCAATCGAATGATGACGTTACAATAATTAACTTTACTGCTATCGCGTAAATAATAATTCATTATGATGTTCTTTTACAATATATTAATATTTTAAGTCAATTTGACTTATCCAGAAATTACATAAGTCTTATTTTAATAACGATTCCATTTTAACGTTAAAATATCCATCCAGTCTTACTTTTTTCTTCATTGAATCCATCAGGAAGTTCCTGGTCGTAGCTCCCGCCTACAAGGACTTGGCTCCTGGTCAGGATGTCATCAAGCCAAAGCCAAAAATTTGTAACTGTCATTTCTACTTCATAGGAAAAATGTTTCCTATACTGTTTGGATGATGTCAGTGAGGAATAATTAAGCATTTAAGTTATGCAAACATAAATTGAAGACTAATCTCAACCCAAAAAGACTTACTGAAGACCGTAAAGATAGTAAGTATTCTCGGAAGCCTCATACTCAAAAATGAAAAGGCGATGATATTATATATACACATATTATATATATATATATATATATATATATATATATATATATATATATATATATATATATATATATATATATATATATATATATATTTATATATATACATATATATATATACATATATAAATATGTATGCATATATACATATATGCATATATAAATATATACTGTATATACTATATACTATACTGTACACACACACACACACACATATATATATATATATATATATATATATATATACACACACATTTATATATACACAAATACATGTGCATATATTGAGATAGGTAAATAAATAAGACATATATATGTACTGCATATATATATATATATATATATATATATATATATATATATATATATATATATATATATATATATGTAATGTTTCCTATTTAATCAGAGAAGGTTATTGCCCATCATCTTAGCTTTATAAATCTCAGGTTCTATACCCTTCTTCGCCCCATTGCGACGCTCCGTAGTCAGCTAAATAACCGGTACAAATTTTACTGCTCGATCAGATATAAGTTCCATCGGTTTTCAAGCGAAATAGCTTACATGAATATACCCAGCAATGAACACACACACACACACACACACACACACCACACACTCACACACACACACACACACACACACACACACACACATATATATATATATATATATATATATATATATATATATATATATATATATACATATTCAAACTGAATTATGGCTGTACATTTGGTGATAGAATATCATGATATTAATTATCATTTTGTATTTAAAAGATTCAATCAAAATTATGATTAGTTGAAAGAAAACAAAAACATTGGACATTCTAGGAAAAGATCCCAGTAACTTATGACAGATTATTACTCTGCCCTTGGAGTATGTGGTACGATGCCAGGAAGTCCGGTGTGGGTAGGGAGGCAGTCAGTTCTTCAGCACTTTTTTACGTAAATAATTTTGTAACGGAGGTTCCTGGGAATTTACTTAACATTGCTGCTGCCAAAAATATCGTTATTTACTGCTTCGTAACATACAAACCATTAATAACAGAGCCTAGTTCTTTATTTGTTTTGTATGTTCAAGTACAATACAAACAGGAATTAATCAAGCGGTGAGAAAAACAATGCGTGGATCCCAAGATGGAGTAAGAAAAATGCTGAACATCGGGGTGTCTGGCATCTCCCATGATCCTCGATCTTCGGATATAAGCAGTCACAGGATCGTTGGTCTGTACAGAACACACCGATTACCCTTCAGTGTAACACCAACACCACAGTGAGTTAAAGTAGGCAGGCAAAAGGCAGGCTCAGATATAGTTAAATTCAAAAGTTTTGAATATTCATGTTTTCAGGAAACGTTTCATCTCGTAAAAATGATATGTTCAAAATTTCCTCCGCCCTCTCATTATTGTGGCTTTAAGAATGTTCATACTTAAAGACTTGCAAATAGGACAACGGGAAACATTTTATTACAGAAGATTAAGCGTCTTTGTCTAGATATCATGAAAAATATTTTAGGCTTTTTTGACCCCAGTTGCTTATGACCGTTAGGTTGGGTTAGGGAATTCTTACCAGAGCATTTGAAAAGGCAGAATTAGAAATATTTTCATCATGATGGTGAATCCACTTTAAAGCTAAAGAAATTGTTCCAACTATAGACTTCTTTTCAATCTCCAATACAGCCAAGATGAAATTCCTAATTGTGGCCTCCTTCTGCGTTGCTGTGGCTCTTGGTCAGAGCGTTATTCCGCCAAAACCAAGTGTTCGGGATTTGCCTGCTGAAGTCCGCCCAGGTTAGTATCTGTCAATAATACTTTAAAATGCACCGTTTTAACATGGAGAGTGATATCATTATAAGTCCAGTCATCTATTCAAGCAATAAATTTCTGTGCTCTGTCATACAGAAAACAAAAATATGTAAAAAATTTACATCAGGAAATAGCATATGGTAATCTGTTTATACTGATGATTTATTTTCTATTTAAACAGAGGCTGAAGGTCAATGCTACGCAATCACAGCCAAAAAGGCCTTCCCAGTGGGCCAGACTTGGCCCCTGACTCCTTTCTGTGGCAAAGCCACCTGCATTCAGCATGAAGGCAAACTCTTCGAAAAGGTGGAAGACTGTGGCGCTGTGCCCAAACCTTCTCCCGGCTGCAGAGTCAAGAACGAAGCCGACAAAGACAAGCCATACCCAGCCTGCTGCCCCGTGTACGAGTGCCAGGAAGGTGCCAGCCTCCAGTACCCAACTGAAGAAGAACTGAAGGCTGCTGCACAGCAGGCTGCCAAGGCTGCAGAAGGCGCCCAGGGATAAGAGACCTCCATCAATCGTTCCCACAGAAAAATCCACAGAAATCATTGATGAATAACTACATTTTACCCGGAATCCATAGTCTTATGGTTAATTAAAACAGTAAACAAGAACAACAAAGAATAAGGGAAGTGCACCTTATTTAGAAGATAACAGAAATTGCCGACTACTCTACTGAGAATTTATATTGATATTTTTATTGAAAATAAAAAAACTCAAGTTAATTACCGTTTTCTAAACCTTGTAACAGAAGTTATATTGAAAAATGTATAAAAATGTCTATGAAATTCGCCACGACATTCTAATAGACATGAGCTTTTATTAGTGTTCTTTAACTGACTTGCAAATGTTAAAACATTCAAAACCTTATACTATAAAACAATGCAGTTGGAATATGCATCTTGCAACTAAAAATGCTCTTTTTTTTATCTAGTGTTAAAAGAATTATTTTTGTTATCTTAATGGCCGTGTTCTTTATACAATAAGTACTCATGGATATTGTTTAATAAGTGAGCACTCGTTCCAATAATTGTGCTTGCTCTCATGTACTCATTACTCCAGAATCCTTGGATAAGTATGCGTCATTAGAAACAAAACCTGGTAACATTAATCTCCCATGAAGGGTTAAGACGAATAATTAAAACCGAGAGGCATTTCTTTACTTCATGTACATGTGCAGATCTTTTCAAGGCATATAGCAACAATTTCTGACAAAATGCATAAACAAAAAAGTTTGTGTGCTTAAATCATTGTTAAAATTTCGAGGTTAATGACATTTTGCAAGAAAGAGTGTTACAGCTTACATCTGTTTACAGAGTTTGTTGTTTAAACATCTTAAGATTGGCTTTATCCCTGCTTGGGCTCTTTCTCACAGAGCAGCCTGTCAAACCGTAAAATATACACAAAGGATGGATGTGCAGTTTGCTACAGTATACGGACGTTATAGTAGTGTGGGAATGTTCCTTATCGGTCGACGCTTTGACCTGATTAACAGTACTTTTTCAGGTGACCTCTCAGATGGCATCGGTTCGTAGGGTGAAAGTGGGTGTGTCATGTTCGCCATGACTTTTCGTTCTCAGGCATCACACTGCGGACGATTCGTCTTCTGCAGGTGATGGAAGGAAAGGTGGGGATTTCATTCTTCGTGTTCACCGTCGGTTTTAATTTCTGTACATACAGAGCCTCTAAGAATTGCTGTAGGCGATTGTCAGGACGGCAGCTAAGATTTTGACTGATTTTAACAGTGTAAGGCGGTTTAAGTTATTTTTGTGTTTTTCCCTGAAGTGCTTCAATATTGCGTCTTCCCGCAGATGGCAAGGATGACATTTGGATAGACGGATGGTCGTCGAACTGACATATGAATGAGGGTATCTCCTATTTTAAAATGTGAATCGCTATACGATTTTCTGTCTCTTCAGATCGACCGTAGGAGTGCCTAGATCATATTCAAGATCCGTTGTTTGGTGGTTTTTATAACAAGTAATAGCGGCAACGCTGGTGCATATAGTATTTATTGAATAGTTTGTTACTTCTTGGTACCAGTTTTTATTCATTTTACTTTCCTGGAATTTCTCAGATTGTACCGATGTTGGTAAAAAGTGTTTTTGCTCTGTTATTTTCGCATATGTTTCCTTCCGCGCAGAGAAGACTTCTTGCGTAAATGTCCACGGCGTTTACTTTGCAGACGTCCGAACACTCAGTCTGTTCATTTTAACACATGCAAGGGTTCGACTATGAAAGATTAATACTTCTGTAACCATACATAAGAAAATGTATCTCATCGATAAAAAAAATGAACAATTCATTGAAATACATGTTCCAAATCTCTTGACAATGATACTTTTATATCAACATAATGCCATTTCCCAGTACACACTCACAATTAAGCACTGACTGCTTAATCGTGGATATGCTAATGGTCTGAGATTCTGATGCCCTGTGTCCTAAGGGGAAGGAGGGAATAGTGATGGGTCGTGAACCCCTTGCGGAAGAAAATGGTCACTAAAGTGGCTTATGAGCCTCTTTTTCTCGAGGCCAATAGCAACCACATACATCAGGTTAATATTTTTACGGAGGACTGCTCCCGTTGTGGTAGTAGGTGGTATGATCAGAATATTGCTGACATGGAAAGTTCCAAGTTTTTGGGACAGAAATATTTTGTACCTCGAGTCATAAATGCTCGTGGACTTCTTTGTAGGAGGAAATTTCTCCTAAATAAGCCTTTTCTCCTGAGGGAAGAGCAATCACAGGAACAGAAAATAACAGCATCCTTGCTGTTCTGCACAGCGTGAAAAACACTGAATGCAATTAGGAAGTATTAGGAAGAAAGAAGAGAAAAGGTCACTGAAAGGGATTAAAATTCAGTGGAACATGCTTTTAATTGCTCATCCCTCTTGCTTTTTCTCAGAAACACAGCGTAATTGTAGCATCCTCCAAAGGTGTACGAATTGGCAAAATGAAAAGTTCAACCGATTTTGTTAAAGACTAACGAAAGTAATCTTTCTTGAGAATTATCTACCATTCATATATATGTAGTGCATAAATATGTACATTCATATAACTGACCGTTATACTCCTGCACAATATTTACAACTCTAATAACTTGGGAGTATTGTAATCATTACACTGCAAAAAAAAACAATGATTTTAACATGTATGGAAAAGTAATAATAACAAAAAGTTTGTTCGATTTCCACCTAGGCGAAAATACAAGGTAGTCCTCTAACGGGTAACAACAACGCAGGAAATGCGGTGTTATTCTTTAAGCATCCGCCATATTTTAACAATAACATCCATGGAAACACTCACATATACGACATTTGTGGAAATGCGTTCCAGTAAAATCAAGTGAAATTTTAAAAAGTTATTGGTCCAAGATATCAATCCTAAGACCGCTTATGAAATGTTCATTAGTCTCAACATTGTGTCTTTGATAACGACTATCGAGGGTGTCATCTGTCAGGAGTTCTCATTCATACGCAAACACCTGACCTCGTCTTGACCGAATCATTTGAATTTCCAAGTCATCGATATGCTTCTTGTTGATCACGAAGGGACCTGAGCAAAAACCACAAGAGGAAACTCGGTTTTGCTAGAAATTCTTCTTCTAGATACTTCATATCTATGGCTGCTATTATTTCCCGATCGATTGGTCTAAAAGCACAACGGAGGAAAAGCGTAAATAACACTCTTATTTCTCATTTTGTCATACAGTTAAATAACTGTTATGATGAGGTAGCTCTGTGTAACTAATGTGATATAATTCTTGATGTGAATATTACGTCATCTGGCATCTGTCAAAAGACTTCATGCGTCACTGGAACTGAACTTGCTTATCTCCAGGCACCAGTTAACGTGTTTTCTCTTTTTCTATCTTATGAACGGCCTCGGAGCCAGTTGACTTTTAATAGTTTCCGTTGCAACCATATATGGAGTGTGACCAACCGGAAGACAGAAATTGGTTATTAGAAGAAGCCGCCTTTGCTGTAAGAGAAGGGCAACGGTGTGGCAGAATTATCCCAATGTTTGTCCTTCAAGAGAGTAATGGCCTCAGTTTTGTGGATCTTTCTTTGCCTTGATAAGAAAGAGGTTGATCTGGCTTTGAGATGACGTTACTTGGTGACACCTAATTCAGACTTGTGAGTTCGACACCAAGTGTTATGGAAACTTCCTAAATTTCTCAAAGCCAGAGATATGTGGATTTGTTATCATGAAGTTAGAGGGTAGGTGTGTGTCTAAAATCTTTTTGTTTGACTCTGAATTGAAAATATAGTGTTTTGAAAGACTGAACTGATGACTGGTCAGCTTGAGAGAGGAAATGATACAGCCGTCACCGCCTCAATTATTGTTTATTTGGTAATTCGGAGATGAGCCTTCTTTATAAAAAAAAACTTTCGCAACAGGAATTGTCTCATATACTCAAAGAGAAGGCTAATTACGTCAGAGATGCTGAGACAATCTGGCCATTGAATTAAAATGTATAGTAAATGCATTCTCATGATACTTTGAGTATATGTTTCGACAAACACTTCGTGGACCTATTTCTCGCTTTTTAGTTTTTAATTTTCATTTTAAAATCATGGTACGTCTTAATGTTTCCTTTGTCCCAGAACTGTATGAATGTAAAATGAATAAATCGCAAATAACTTCTGACTCCATTGAAATAAAATCTCCAGGATAACTTTATATAAGAGCTGAATCAACTGAATCACCAACGAAAAATAAAGAGAAAACGGAAGCCTTTCAGTTAACCTCGCGGAAAATCAGTCTTCCAGTGCTTTGTCTGGAGAGGTTGTCCTGAGGCAGAGACTTAGCCTGCTTTTGCGAGCGGCAATTTTGTGGAGATAACTTGGTGTTTTACTATTTTTTCGTTACAAGGGTTTCTAGGCGTTTACTAGATTTAGCAGGGTTTCAAAGATTTGGTTGTGTTCTACTTCGTATTAAGCATATCATTCATAACCCAAAATGCGTTTCTTTTGCATGTATTTCATTCAGTAATAGAACAAATGGATTGTAATGAACGTTTAACATAATTAACTAGATATCCATGTAAGCCCTGAAAGTGTAAGAAAATGCATAAAAAACTATAATGTTTTGTTCCTGACAAAATCCTCGTTCATCACTGGATCTTTGATCGGTATAGAACTAGCCGACTGCCCCTCAGCATGTCATCACCACTGCAGTGAACAAAGGTATGTATCAAGAACGATTAATGATGCATCCCTAATGAAGGAAAAACCGAGATCCTAAAGAGAATTTTACTCAGTACAATGTATAAAAAACATTAATATGAAAACTATTTGCACTGAGCCCTTTAGATTTTATATATTACCGGGCTGAGATATTTTCATGCAGATAGGACATTAATGTTACTATACATCAGAAAGACACCAATTACATTTATATTTATATTTATTTATTAGAAAACGTCTCCCAGTTATCTGTTAGGTGATTTTGAAAATACAAAATATATTAACAAAAGTTCAATGAGATATGTAATAAGAATTATTTATTTGCCGTCATAATTATGAGCCTAACAAACTAAAAGGTTTTGGTTCACAAAGCAAAATCAGGGTTTCATATTTCGATATATTATCGATAACGTCAAATATTCCAGAGTTTCAATCATATTTAATCGAATGACGACGTTACAATAATTAACTTTACTACTACCGTGTAAATAATAATTCAATATGATATGCTTTTACAATATATTAATATTTTCAGTCAATTTGACTTATCTAGAAATTACCATAAGTATTATTTTAATAACGATTCCATTTTAACGATAAAATATCCATCGAGCCTTACTTTTTTCTTCATTAAATCCATCAGGAAATTCATGGTGGTTGCTCCAGCTAACAAGGACTTGACTCCTAATCACGTTGTCATCAAGCCAAAACCAAAAATTTGTAACTGTCATTTCTACCTCATAGCAAAAATGTCTCCTATACTGTTTGGTTGATATCAGTGAGGAATAATTAAGCATTTAAATTATGCAAACATAAATTGAAGACCTGCTGGAAACAGAAAGATAATACCCTCTGCAGCCTCATACTCTATAATGGATAATGATGATATTATATATACATACATACATATATATATATATATATATATATATATATATGCATATGTAATATATACAGTATATACTATACATTAATATATATATATATATATATATATATATATATATATATATATATATATATATATATATATATATATATATATATATATATGCATATATAATATATACAGTATATACTATACATTAATATATATATATATATATATATATATATATATGCATATGTAATATATACAGTATATACTATACATTAATATATATATATATATATATATATATATATATATATATATATATATGCAAACATTTATACATACACAAATACATGTACATATGTATGATAGAAAAATAAAGAAATATATATATATATATATATATGAATATATATATATATATATATATATATATATATACATATATATATATATATATATATATATATATATATATATATATATATATATATATATATATATATATAATATATAAAATGTTTCCTATTTAATCCGAGATGGTTATTGCACATCATCTTAGCTTTATAAATCTCAGGTTGTATACCGTTCTTTGCCCCATTGCGACACTCCGTAGTCAACTAAATAACTGGTACAATTTTTACCGTTCGATCAAATATAAGTTAGATTGGTTTTCAAGCGAAATAGCTTAAATGAAGATACCCAGCAATGAACACACACGCTCACACGCACACACAGACACACACACACACACACACACACACATATATATATATATATATATATATATATATATATATATATATATATATATATATATATATATATATATACATATATATTTAATATTTTTTTTTTTTAATTTATATTCAGACTGAATTATGGCTGAACGTTTGGTGGTAGAATATCATGATATTAATTGCTATTTTGTTTTTAAAAGATTCAATCAAATTGTATAATTAGTTGAACGAAAGCAAAAACATTTGACATTCTAGGAAAAGATCCCAGTAACTTATGAAAGCTTATTATTCTGCTTTCGGGGCATGTGGTACGATGCCAGGACGTCCGGTGTGGGTAGGAGGCAGTCAGTTTTTCAGCAGGTTTTTAGGTAAATGAGTTGGTAACGGACGTTCCAGGGGATTTACTTAACATTGCTGCTGCCAAAAATATCGTTATTTACTGCTTCGTAATATACAAACCACTAATAACAGAACCCATTTCTTCAATTGTTTTGTATGTTTAAGTACAATACAAACGGGAATTAAAAAAGCAGTGAGAAAAACAATGCTTGAATCCCAAGATGGAGTAAGAAAAATGCTGAACATCAGGGTGTCTGGCATCTCCCATGATCCTCGATCTTCGGATATAAGCAGTCACAGGATCGTTGGTCTATACAGAACACACCGATTACCCTTCAGTGTAACATCAACACCACAGTGAGTTAAAGTAGGCAGGTAAAAGGCAGGCTCAGATATAGTTAAATTCAAAAGTTTTGAATATTCATGTTTTCAGGAAACGTTTCATCTCATAACAACGATATGTTCAAAATTTCCTCCGCCCTCTCATTATTGTGGCTTTAAGAATTTTCATACTTAAAGACTCTTGCAAATAGAAAAACGGAAACATTTCATTACAGAAGCTTAAGAGTCTTTGTCGAGATGTCATGAAAAATATTTTAGGCTTTTTGACCCCAGTTGCTTATGACCGTTAGGTTAGGTTAGGAATTCTTTCCAGAGCATTTGAAAAGGCATAAGAAACTTGGGATAGCTACACAATTAGAAATAATATTTTCAACATGATGTTGATTCCATTTTAAAGCTAAAGAAATTGTTCCAACGATAGACTTCTTTTCAATTTCCATTACAGCCAAGATGAAATTCCTAATTGTGGCCTCCTTCTGCGTTGCTGTGGCTCTTAGTCAGAACGTGATTCAGCCAAAACCAAGTGTTCGGAATTTGCCTGCTGAAGTCCGCCCAGGTTAGTATCTGTCAATAATACTTTAAAATGCATCGTTTTAACATGGAGAGTGATATCATTATCAGTAAAGTCCAATAATTTATTCAAGCAATAAATTTCTGTGCTATGGCATACAGGAAACAATAATATGTAAAAAATTTACACCAGGAAATAGCATATGGTAATCTGTTATACTTATGATTCATTTTCTATTTAAACAGAGGCTCAAGGTCAATGCTACGCAATCACAGCCAAAAAGGCCTTCCCAGTGGGCCAGTCTTGGCCCCTGACTCCCTTCTGTGGCAAAGCCACCTGCATTCAGCATGAAGGCAAACTCTTCGAAAAGGTGGAAGACTGTGGCGCTGTGCCCAAACCTTCTCCCGGCTGCAGAGTCAAGAACGAAGCCGACAAAGACAAGCCATACCCAGCTTGCTGCCCTGTGTACGAGTGCCAGGAAGGTGCCAGCCTCCAGTACCCAACTGAAGAAGAAGTGAAGGCTGCTGCACAGCAGGCTGCCAAGGCTGCAGAAGGCGCCCAGGGATAAGAGACCTCCATCAATCGTTCCCACAGAAAATCCACAGAAATCATTGATGAATAACTAAATTTTACCCGGAATCCATAGTCTTATGGTTAATTAAAACAGTAAACAAGAACAACAAAGAATAAGGGAAGTGCACCTTATTTAGAAGATAACAGAAATTGCCGACTACTCTACTGAGAATTTATATTGATATTTTTATTGAAAATAAAAAAAAACTCAAGTTAATTACCGTTTTCTAAACCTTGTAACAGAAGTTATATTGAAAATGTATAAAAATGTCTATGAAATTCGCCACGACATTCTAATAGACATGAGCTTTTATTAGTGTTCTTTAACTGACTTGCAAATGTTAAAACATTCAAAAACCTTATACTATAAAACAATGCAGTTGGAATATGCATCTTGCAACTAAAAATGCTCTTTTTTTTATCTAGTGTTAAAAGAATTATTTTTGTTATCTTAATGGCCGTGTTCTTTATACAATAAGTACTCATGGATATTGTTTAATAAGTGAGCACTCATTCCAATACTTGTGCTTGCTCTCATGTACTCATTACTCCAGAATCCTTGGATAAGGATGCGTCATTAGAAACAAAACCTGGTAAAATTTATCTCTCATGAAGGAAAAAGACGAATAATTAAAACCTAAAGGCATTTCTTTACTTCACATACATGTGTAGATCTTTTCAAGGCATGTAGCAACAATTTCTGACAAAAAGCATAAACAAAAATGTTTAAGTGTGCTTAAAGCATTATTAAATTTTCGAGGGTTAATGACATTTTCCAAGAAAGAGCGTTACAGCTTACAACTTTTTACCAAGTTTGTTGTTTAAGCTTTTAAGATTGGCATTATGCCAGCTTGGGCTCTTTCTCACAGAGCAGCCCGTAAAACCGTAATATTCACAAAGGATGGATGATCAGTTTGCTAGAGCATACGGACGGTATAGTAGTGTGGGAATGTTTATCATTGGTCGACGCTTTGACCTGATTAACAGTACTTTTGCAGGTGACTTCTCAGATGGCAAAGATGACATTTGGATAGACGGACCGTCGGTTTTTTAATGGTCGTCGAACTGACATATGAATGAGCGGTTTATCTTGTTTTTAAAATGTGAATCGCAAGGATGACGATTTTCTGTCTCTTCAGGTCGGCCTGTTTTAAAATGTGAAGGAGTGCCTCAGGGTCATATTCAAGATCCGTTGTTTGGTGGTTTTTATAACAGGTAATAGCGGCTATCTTGATGTCGCCCGAAGAGGTGATGAAGTTATCCATATTTATGTTTTTTAAAAGATGCTTCATCCCTAACGGCAACGCTGGTGCATATAGCATTTATTGAATAGTTTGTTACTTCTTGGTACCAGTTTTTATTCATTTTACTTTCCTGGAATTTCTCAGATTGTACCGATGTTGGTAAAAAGTGTTTTTGCTCTGTTATTTTCGCATATGTTTCCTTCCGCACGGAGAAGACTTCTTGCGTAAATGTCCACGGCGTTTACTTTGCAGACGTCCGAACACTCAGTCTGTTCATTTTAACACATGCAAGGGTTCGACTATGAAAGATTAATACTTCTGTAACCATACATATGAAAATGTATCTCATCGATAAAAAAAAATGAACAATTCGTTGAAATACATGTTCCAAATCTCTTGACAATGATACTTTTATATCAACATAATGCCATTTCCCAGTACACACTCACAATTAAGCACTGACTGCTTAATCGTGGATATGCTAATGGTCTGAGATTCTGATGCCCTGTGTCCTAAGGGGAAGGAGGGAATAGTGATGGGTCGTGAACCCCTTGCGGAAGAAAATGGTCACTAAAGATGCATATAAGCCTCTTTTTCTCGAGGCCAATAGCAACACATACATCAGGTTAATATTTTTACGGAGGACTGCTCCTGTTGTGGTAGTAGGTGGTATGATCAGAATATTGCTGACATGGAAATTTCCAAGTTTTTGGGACAGAAATATTTTGTACCTCGAGTCATAAATGCTCGTGGACTTCTTTGTAGGAGGAAATTTCTCCTAAATAAGCCTTCTCTCCTGAGGGAAGAGCAATCACAGGAACAGAAAATAACAGCATCCACGCTGTTCTGCACAGCGTGAAAGACACTAAATGCAATTAGGAAGTATTAGGAAGAAAGAAGAGAAAAGGTCACTGAAAGGGATCAAAATACGGAGTGAAAAATACATTTAATTGCTCATCCCTCTTGCTTTTTCTCAGAAACACAGCGTAATTGTGGCATCCTCCAAAGGTGTACGAATTGGCAAAATGAAAAGTTCAACCGATTTTGTTAAAGACTAACGAAAGTCAACTTTCTTGAGAATTATCTACCATTCATATATATGCAGTGCATAAATATGTACATTCATATAACTGACCGTTATGCTCCTGCACAATATTTACAACTCTAATAACTTGGGAGTATTGTAATCATTACACTGCAAAAAAAAAAACATTGATTTTAACATGTATGGAAAAGCAATAATAACAAAAAGTTTATTTCACAGGTTTATCGCTCGATTTCCACCTGGGCGAAATATAAGGCAACAACAACGCAGGAAATACGATTTTATTCTTTAAGCATCCTCCATATTTTAACAATAACATCCATGGAAACACACGCATATACGATATTTGTGGAAATGCGTTCCAGTAAAATCATGTGAAATTTTAAAAAGTTGTTGGTCCCAGATATCAAACCTAAGACCGCTTATGAAATGTTCATTAGTCTCAACATTATGTCTTTGATAACGACTAAAAAGGGCGTCATCTGTCAGGAGTTCTCATTCACACGCAAGCACCTGACCTCGTCTTGACCGAATCATTTGAATTTCCAAGTCATCAATATGCTTCTTGTTGATCACGAAGGGACCTGTGCAAAAACCACGAGAGGAGACTCGGTTTTGCTAGAAGTTCTTCTAGTTACTTCATATCTATGGCTGCTATTATTTCCCGATCGATTGGTCTAAAAGCACAACGGAGGAAGAGCGAAAATAACACTTTTATTTCTCATTTTGTCATACAGTCAAATAACTGCTATGATGAGATAGCTCTGTGTAACTAATGTGATAGAATCCTTGATATGAATATTACGTCATCTGGCATCTGTCAAAAGACTTCATGCGTCACTGGAACTGAACTTGCTTATCTCCAGACACCAGTTAACGTGTTTTCTCTTTTTCTATCTTATGAACGGCCTCGGAGCCAGTTGACTTTTAATAGTTTCCGTTGAACCATATATGGAGTGTGACCAACCGGAAGACAGAAATTGGTTATTAGAAGAAGCCGACTTTGCTGTAAGAGAAGGGCAACGGTGTGGCAGAATTATCCCAATGTTTGTCCTTCAAGAGAGTAATGGCCTCAGTTTTGTGGATCTTTCTTTGCCTTGATAAGAAAGAGGTTGATCTGGCTTTGCGATGACGTTACTTGGTGACACCTAATTCAGACTTGTGAGTTCGACACCAAATGTCATGGAAACTTCCTAAATTTCTCAAAGCCAGAGATATGTGGATTTGTTATCATGAAGTTAGAGGGTAGGTGTGTGTCTAAAATCTTTTTGTTTGACTCTGAATTGAAAATATAGTGTTTTGAAAGACTGAACTGATGACTGGTCAGCTTGAGAGAGGAAATGATACAGCCGTCACCGCCTCAATTATTGTTTATATGGTAATTCGGAGATGAGCCTTCTTTATAAAAAAAACTTTCGCAACAGGAATTGTCTCATATACTCAAAGAGAAGGCTAATTACGTCAGAGATGCTGAGACAATCTGGCCATTAATTAAAATGTATAGTAAATTCACTCTCATGATACTTTGAGTATACGTTTCGACAAACACTTCGTGGACCTATTTCTCGCTTTTTAGTTTTTAATTTTCATTTTAAAATCATGGTACGTCTTAATGTTTCCTTTGTCCCAGAACTGTATGAATGTAAAATGAATAAATCGCAAATAACTTCTGACTCCATTGAAATAAAATCTCCGGGATAACTTTATATAAGAGCTGAATCAACTGAATCACCAACGAAAAATAAAGAGAAAACGGAAGCCTTTCAGTTAACCTCGCGGAAAATCAGTCTTCCAGTGCTTTGTCTGGAGAGGTTGTCCTGAGGCAGAGACTTAGCCTGCTTTTGCGAGCGGCAATTTTGTGGAGATAACTTGGTGTTTTACCTTTTCGTTACAAGGGTTTCTAGGCGTTTACTAGATTTAGCAGGTTTCAAAGATTTGGTTGTGTTCTACTTCGTATTAAGCATATCATTCATAACCCAAAATGCGTTTCTTTTGCATGTATTTCATTCAGTTATGGAACAAATGGATTATAATGAACGTTATTATCATAACTGGATATCCATGTAAGCCCTGAAAGTGTAAGAAAATGCGTAAACACTACAATGTTTTGCTCCTGACAAAATCTTCGTTCATCACTGGATCTTTGATCGGTATTGAACTTGCCGATTGCCTTTCAGCATGTCATCACCACTGCAGTGAACAAAGGTATGTATCAAGAACGATTAATGATGCATTCTTAATGAAGGAAAAGCCGAGATCCTAGAGAGAATTTTACTCAGCACAATGTATAAAAAAAATTAATATGAAAACTATTTGCACTGAGCCCTTTAGATTTTATATATTACCGGGCTGAGATATTTTCATGCAGATAGGACATTAATGTTACTATACATCAGAAAGACACCAATTACATTTATATTTATATTTATTTATTAGAAAACGTCTCCCAGTTATCTGTTAGGTGATTTTGAAAATACAAAATATATTAACAAAAGTTCAATGAGATATGTAATAAGAATTATTTATTTGCCGTCATAATTATGAGCCTAACAAACTAAAAAGGTTTCGGTTCACAAAGCAAAATCAGGGTTTCATATTTCGATATATTATCGATAACGTCAAATATTCCAGAGTTTCAATCATATTTAATCGAATGACGACGTTACAATAATTAACTTTACTACTACCGTGTAAATAATAATTCAATACGATATGCTTTTACAATATATTAATATTTTAAGTCAATTTGACTTATCTAGAAATTACCATAAGTATTATTTTAATAACGATTCCATTTTAACGATAAAATATCCATCGAGCCTTACTTTTTTCTTCATTAAATCCATCAGGAAATTCATGGTGGTTGCTCCCGCTAACAAGGACTTGACTCCTAATCACGTTGTCATCAAGCCAAAACCAAAAATTTGTAACTGTCATTTCTACCTCATAGCAAAAATGTCTCCTATACTGTTTGGTTGATATCAGTGAGGAATAATTAAGCATTTAAATTATGCAAACATAAATTGAAGACCTGCTGGAAACAGAAAAGATAATACCCTCTGCAGCCTCATACTCTATAATGGATAGGCGATGATATTATATATACATATATATATATATATATATATATATATATATATATATATATATATATATATATATATATATATATACATATATAATATATACAGTATATACTATACATTAAAATATATATATATATATATATATATATATATATATATATATATATATATATATATATATATATATATATATGCAAACATTTATACATACACAAATACATGTACATATGTAGCGATAGAAAAATAAAGAACATATATATATATATATATATATATATATATATATATATATATATATATATATATATATATATATATATATATATATAAAATGTTTCCTATTTAATCCGAGATGGTTATTGCACATCATCTTAGCTTTATAAATCTCAGGTTGTATACCGTTCTTTGCCCCATTGCGACACTCCGTAGTCAACTAAATAACCGGTACAATTTTTACCGTTCGATCAAATATAAGTTCCATTGGTTTTCAAGCGAAATAGCTTAAATGAAGATACCCAGCAATGAACACACACGCACACACGCACACACACAGACACACACACACACACACACACACATATATATATATATATATATATATATATATATATATATATATATGTATATATATATATATATACTTACATATATATTTAATTTTTTTTAATTTATATTCAGACTGAATTATGGCTGCAAGTTTGGTTGTAGAATATCATGATATTAATTGTTATTTTGTCTTTAAAAGATTCAATCAAATTGTATAATTAGTTGAACGAAAACTAAAACATTGGACATTCTAGGAAAAGATCCCAGTAACTTATGAAAGCTTATTATTCTGCTTTCGGGGCATGTGGTACGATGCCAGGACGTCCGGTGTGGGTAGGGAGGCAGTCAGTTTTTCAGCAGGTTTTTAGGTAAATGAGTTGGTAACGGACGTTCCAGGGGATTTACTTAACATTGCTGCTGCCAAAAATATCGTTATTTACTGCTTCGTAATATACAAACCACTAATAACAGAGCCCATTTCTTCAATTGTTTTGTATGTTTAAGTACAATACAAACTGGAATTAAACAAGCAGTGAGAAAAACAATGCTTGAATCCCAAGATGGAGTAAGAAAAATGCTGAACATCAGGGTGTCTGGCATCTCCCATGATCCTCGATCTTCGGATATAAGCAGTCACAGGATCGTTGGTCTATACAGAACACACCGATTACCCTTCAGTGTAACATCAACACCACAGTGAGTTAAAGTAGGCAGGTAAAAGGCAGGCTCAGATATAGTTAAATTCAAAAGTTTTGAATATTCATGTTTTCAGGAAACGTTTCATCTCATAACAACGATATGTTCAAAATTTCGTCCGCCCTCTCATTATTGTGGCTTTAAGAATTTTCATACTTAAAGACTCTTGCAAATAGGAAAAACGGAAACATTTCATTACAGAAGCTTAAGAGTCTTTGGCGAGATGTCATGAAAAATATTTTAGGCTTTTTTGACTCCAGTTGCTTATGACCGTTAGGTTAGGTTAGGGAATTCTTTCCAGAGCATTTGAAAAGGCATAAGAAACTTGGGATAGCTACACAATTAGAAATAATATTTTCAACATGATGTTGATTCCATTTTAAAGCTAAAGAAATTGTTCCAACTATAGACTTCTTTTCAATCTCCAATACAGCCAAGATGAAATTCCTAATTGTGGCCTCCTGCGTTGCTGTGGCTCTTGGTCAGAGCGTCATTCAGCCAAAACCAAGTGTTCGGAATTTGCCTGCTGAAGTCCGCCCAGGTTAGTATCTATCAATATTATTTTAAAATGCATCGTTTGAACATGGAGAGTGATATCATTATCAGTAAAGTCCAATCATTTATTCAAGCAATAAATTTCTGTGCTATGGCATACAGGAAACAATAATATGTAAAAAATTTACACCAGGAAATAGCATATGGTAATCTGTTATACTTATGATTCATTTTCTATTTAAACAGAGGCTCAAGGTCAATGCTACGCAATCACAGCCAAAAAGGCCTTTCCCAGTGGGCCAGTCTTGGCCCCTGACTCCCCTTCTGTGGCAAAGCCACCTGCATTCAACATGAAGGCAAACTCTTCGAAAAGGTGGAAGACTGTGGCGCTGTGCCCAAACCTTCTCCCGGCTGCAGAGTCAAGAACGAAGCCGACAAAGACAAGCCATACCCAGCCTGCTGCCCTGTGTACGAGTGCCAGGAAGGTGCCAGCCTCCAGTACCCAACTGAAGAAGAACAGAAGGCTGCTGCACAGCAGGCTGCCAAGGCTGCAGAAGGCGCCCAGGGATAAGAGACCTCCATCAATCGTTCCCACAGAAAAATCCACAGAAATCATTGATGGATAACTACATTTTACCCGGAATCCATAGTCTTATGGTTAATTAAAACAGTAAACAAGAACAACAAAGAATAAGGGAAGTGCACCTTATTTAGAAGATAACAGAAATTGCCGACTACTCTACTGAGAATTTATATTGATATTTTTACTGAAAATAAAAAAAAAAACTCAAGTTAATTACCGTTTTCTAAACCTTTTAACAGAAGTTATATAGAAATTATATAAAAATGTCTATGAAATTCGCCACGACATTTTAATAGACATAAGCTTTTATCAGTGTTCTTTAACTGACTTGCAAATGTTAAAACATTCAAAAACCTTATATTATAAAACAAATGCAGTTGAAATATGCATCTTGTAACTAAAAATACTCTTTTTTTATGTAGTGTTAAAAGAATTATTTTTGTTATCTTAATGGCCGTGTTCTTTATACAATAAGTACTCATGGATATTGTTTAATAAGTGAGCACCCATTCCAATAATTGTGCTTGCTCTCATGTACTCATTACTCCAGAATCCTTGGATAAGGATGCGTCATTAGAAACAAAACCTGGTAAAATTAATCTCCCATGAAGGAAAAAGACGAATAATTAAAAGCTAAAGGCATTTCTTTACTTCACATACATGTGTAGATCTTTTCAAGGCATGTAGCAACAATTTCTGACAAAAAGCATAAACAAAAATGTTTACGTGTGCTTAAATCATTGTTAAATTTTCGAGGGTTAATGACGTTTTCCAAGAAAGAGCGTTACAGCTTACAACTTTTTACAAAGTTTGTTGTTTAAGCTTTTAAGATTGTCGTTATGCCAGCTTGGGCTCTTTCTCACAGAGCAGCCCGTAAAACCGTAAAATATTCACAAAGGATGGATGAGCAGTTTGCTAGAGCATACGGACGGTATAGTAGTGTGGGAATGTTTATTATTGGTCGACGCTTTGACCTGATTAACAGTGCTTTTGCTGGTGACTTCTCAGATGGCATCTGTTCGTAGACTTTGCTTGGGTGAAAGTGGGTGTGTCATCTTCACCATGACTTCCCGTTCTCAGGCATCACATTGCGGACGATTCGTCTTCTGCAGGTGATGGAAGGAAAGGTGGGGATTCATCCTTTGTGTTTACCGTCGGTTTTAATTTCTCTACATACAGAGCCTCTAAGAATTGCTGTAGGCGATTGTCAGGACGGCAGCTAAGATTTTGACTGATTTTAACAGTGTAAGGCGGTTTAAGTTATTTTTGTGTTTTTCCCTGAATTGCTTCAACATTGCATCTTCCCGCAGATGGCAAGGATGACATTTGGATAGACGGATGGTCGTCGAACTGACATATGAATGAGGGTATCTCCTGTTTTAAAATGTGAATCGCTACACGATTTTCTGTCTCTTCAGATCGGCCGTAGGAGTTCCTGGATCATATTCAAGATCCGTTGTTTGGTGGTTTTTATAACAGGTAATAGCGGCGATCTTGATGTCGCCCGAAAGGCGATGAAGTTATCCATATTTATGCTTTTTAAAAGATGCTTCATCCCTAACGGCAACGCTGGTGCATATAGCATTTATTGAATAGTTTGTTACTTCTTGGTACCAGGTTTTATTCATTTTACTTTCCTGGAATTTCTCAGTTTGTGCAAGCGATGTTGATAAAAAGTGTTTTTGCTCTGTTATTATCGCATATGTTTCCTTCCGCGCAGAGAACACTTCTTGCGTAAATGTCCACGGCGTTTACTTTGCAGACGTCCGAACACTCAGTCTGTTCATTTTAACACATGCAAGGGTTCGACTATGAAAGATTAATACTTCTGTAACCATATATAAGAAAATGTATCTCATCGATAAAAAAAAATGAACAATTCATTGAAATACATGTTCCAAATCTCTTGACAATGATACTTTTATATCAACATAATGCCATTTCCTAGTACACACTCACAATTTAGCACTGACTGCTTATTCGTGGATATGCTAATGGTCTGAGATTCTGATGCCCTGTGTCCTAAGGGAAGGAGGGAATAGTGATGGGTCGTGAACCCCTTGCGGAAGAAAATGGTCACTTTTTCTCGAGGCCAATAGCAACACATACATCAGGTTAATATTTTTACGGAGGACTGCTCCTGTTGTGGTAGTAGGTGGTATGATCAGAATATTGCTGACATGGAAAGTTCCAAGTTTTTGGGATAGAAATTTTTTGTAGGAGAAAATTTCTCCTAAATAAGCCTTTTCTCCTGAGGAAAGAGCAATCACAAGAACAGAAAATAACAGCATCCTTGCTGTTCTGTATAGTGTGAAAGACACTAAATGCAGTTAGGAAGTATTAGGAAGAAAGAAGAGAAAAGGTCACTGAAAGGGATCAAAATACGGAGTGAAAAATGCTTTTAAATGGTCATCCCTCCTGCTTTTTCTCAGAAACACAGCGTAATTGTGGCATCCTCCAAAGGTGTACGAATTGGCAAAATTTTGTTAAAGACTAACGAAAGTCAACTTTCTTGAGAATTATCTACCATTCATATATATGTAGTGCATAAATATGTACATTCATATAACTGACCGTTATACTCCTGCACAATATTTACAACTCTAATAACTTGGGAGTATTGTAATCATTACACTGCAAAAAAAAAAAACGTTGATTTTAACATGTATGGAAAAAGTAATAATAACAAAAAGTTTATTTCACAGGTTTATTGCTCGATTTCCACCCGGGCGAAATATAAGGCAACAACAACGCAGGAAATACGATTTTATTCTTTAAGCATCCTCCATATTTTAACAATAACATCCATGGAAACACAAGCATATACGATATTTGTGGAAATGCGTTCCAGTAAAATCATGTGAAATTTTAAAAAGTTGTTGGTCCCAGATATCAATCCTAAGACCGCTTATAAAATGATCATTAGTCTCAACATTGTGTCTTTGATAACGACTAAAAAGGGCGTCATCTGTCATGAGATATGTAATAAGAATTATTTATTTGCCGTCATAATT
>NC_089746.1:24244147-24254147 GCF_040412425.1 Macrobrachium rosenbergii
TAACCTGTTATACTTATGATTAATTTTCTGCTTAAACAGAGGCTTCAGGTCAATGCTACGCAATCACTGCCAAAAAGGCCTTCCCAGTGGGCCAGTCTTGGCCCCTGACTCCTTTCTGTGGCAAAGCCACCTGCATTCAGCATGAAGGCAAACTCTTCGAAAAGGTGGAAGACTGTGGCGCTGTGCCCAAGCCTTCTCCAGGCTGCAGAGTCAAGAACGAAGCCGACAAAGACAAGCCATACCCAGCCTGTTGCCCTGTGTATGAGTGCCAGCCAGGTGCCACCCTCCAGTACCCAACTGAAGAAGAACTGAAGGCTGCTGCACAGCAGGCTGCCAAGGCTGCAGAAGGCGCCCAGGGATAAGAGACCTCCATGAATCGTTCCCACAGAAAAGTCCACAGATATCATTGATGAAAAACTGCATTTTACCCGGAATCCATAGTCTTATGGTTAATTAAAACAGTAAACAAGAACAAAAAATAATAAGGGAAGTGTACCTTATTTAGAGGATAACAGTAATTGCCGACTACTGTACTGAGGATTGATACTGATATTTTTATTGAAAATAAAAAAATCAAGTTAATCACTGTTTTCTAAACCTTTTAATGGAATTTATATAGAATTTATATAGAAATGTCTATGAAATTCGTCACCACATTCTAATAGACAATCTTTTATCAGTGTTCTGTAATTGACTAACAAATGTTAAAACATTCAAAAACCTTACGCTAGGAAACAAAAGCAGTTGGAATATGCACTTGTAACTAGAAATTATCTTTTTTATCTGGTGTCGGAAGAATTATGGTTTGTTATCTTAATGGCCGAGTTTTTTATGCAGTAAGTGTTCATGGATGTTGTTTAATAAATGAGCACTCATTCCAACAACTGTGCTTGCTTTTATGTACTCAATATATGGACTACATACTCCTAAGAAACGATGGTCTGTATTTAAATTTTCAAGTTATATCTTATTTGTTAATATTGAAATTTCACGATACTCTTTTTATACATTCATACAGCTGATATATATGGAACAGAAACGATGTGGTCTGTATTTCAGCAAGATAAAAGAACTCAAGGAAATTGTCTTTTATTAGTTTCTTATAAAATTATTTGAACTTTTCATTTTGGTCATCTCCCATTTATGGGATATCTCCTTTTCGGAGTTGTCCACATGGAGAACAGTGAGGACCAGAAGATACGGGTCATCCCATATTTTGTACTCCAAAACATCCCATATTTGTACTCCAAAACATCGTGCTTCCTGTGGCGGTGGTATTCTGATCATACCACTTACCACCAACAGAGTAACAGTCCTCAGTAAATATAGTAACCTAATGCATATGGTCGCTGTTGGCCAAAAGAAAGGGACACCCATCTGCCACTTGGGGATGATTTCCACCCACAAGAAGTTCACAACCCACCAATATGTTCTCCTCCCTCCCTTTGGACAGTACATCAGATTCTCAAACCATTAGCATATCCACGATTAACCAGTTAGAGAATGAATGTAATTGTGACTATAGTTTTGTTTACCCGTGGCACCTCCTCTGTTAAGGGGATATGTCGTTATACTGAGATATATATATATATATATATATATATATATATATATATATATATATATATATATATATATATATATATATATATATATAATATCTTACTTATATAAAAGTGAATGTTTGGATGTTTGTTTGTGCGCCATAGAAATCAGAAGCTCTCGACCAATCTGGACAAAATTTGGCACATGGCCATCATTTGACCCAACTTAAATAATAGGGTAGGTTTCAAATCCGTACCCCAGCCACCTTCCCCTTCCCCCATCTCCCCTTCTCCTTTGCCTTTGTAACTAAAGTGGTAAATGAACCCTAAGGGTTTATCATAACCCATTTCATGTACTCAAGACCATAGAAATATATTATTGAAAGTGCTTTTCAGTCACCACAGTAATACCTGGATAAAAGGGACAGAGATCACAGTAATATCTGGATAAAAGGGACAGTCACCACAGTAATATCTAGATAAAAGGAACAGTCACCACAGTAATGCCTGGATAAAAGGGACAGAGAGCACAGCAATATCTGGATAAAAGGGACAGCCACCACAGAAATACCTGGATAAAAGGACAGAGAGCACAATATTATCTGGATAAAAGGGACAGTCACTGCCGTAATATCTGGATAAAAGCGACAGCCATCACAGAAATACCTGGATAAAAGGGACAGAGAGCACAGTAATATCTGGATAAAAGGGACAGTCACCACCGTAATATCTGGATAGCAGTGACAGTCACCACAGTAATACCTGGATAAAAGGGACAGAGTGCACAGTAATATATGGATAAAAGGGGCAGTCACCACAGTAATACCTGGTAAAAGGTACAGACAGCACAGTAATACCTGGTTAAAGGTGACAGACAGCGCAGTAATACCAGGATAAAAGCGACAGCCACCACAGTATTGCCTGGATAAAGGGGACAGACAGTACAGTAATAACTGGATAAAATGGACAGAGAGCACAGTAATAATGGATAAAAGTGGCAGTCACCACAATAATACCTGGTTAAAGGTGACAGACAGCACAGTAATACCAGGATAAAAGCGACAGCCACCACAGTAATACTGGATAAAGGGGACAGACAGTACAGTAATAATTGGATAAAAGGGACAGTCACCACAGTAATACTGGATAAAAGGGACAGTCACCACAGTAATACCTGGATAAAAGGGACAGTCACCACAGTAATAACTGGATAAAAGGGACAGACAGCACAGTAATAACTGGATAAAAGGGACAGTCACCACAGTAATACCTGGATAGAAGGGACAGTCACCACAGTAATACCTGGATAAAAGGAACAGACAGCACAGTAATAATTGGATAAAAGGGACAGTCACCGCAGTAATACTGGATAAAAGGGACAGTCACCACAGTAATACCTGGATAAAGGGGACAGACAGTACAGTAATAATTGGATAAAATGAACAGTCACCACAGTAATACTGGATGAAATGGACAGTCACCACAGTAATATCTGGATAAAAGGGACAGTCACCACAGTGATAACTGGATAAAGGGGACAAACAGCACAGTAATAATTGGATAAAAGTGACAGTCACCACAGTAATACCTGGATAAAAGGGACAGACAGTACAGTAATAATTGGATAAAAGGGACAGTCACCACAGTAATACTGGATAAAAGGGACAGTCACCGCAGTAATACCTGGATAAAGGGGACAGACAGTACAGTAATAATTGGATAAAAGGGACAGTCACCACAGTAATACTGGATGAAATGGACAGTCACCACAGTAATACCTGGATAAAAGGGACAGTCACCACAGTGATAACTGGATAAAAGGGACAGACAGCACAGTAATAATTGGATAAAAGGGACAGTCACCACAGTAATACCTGGATAAAAGGGACAGACAGTACAGTAATAATTGGATAAAAGGGACAGTCACCACAGTAATACTGGATGAAATGGACAGTCACCACAGTAATATCTGGATAAAAGGGACAGACAGTACTGTAATAATTGGATAAAAGGGACAGTCACCGCAGTAATGTCTGGATAAAAGGGACAGTCACCACAGTGATAACTGGATAAAAGGGACAGACAGCACAGTAATAATTGGATAAAAGGGACAGTCACCACAGTAATACCTGGATAAAAGGGACAGACAGTACAGTAATAATTGGATAAAAGGGACAGTCACCACAGTAATACTGGATAAAAGGGACAGTCACCACAGTAATACCTGGATAAAAGGGACAGGTCAGTACAGTAATAACTGGATAAAAGGGACAGTCACCACAGTAATACCTGGATAAAAGGGACAGTCACCACAGTAATACCTGGATAAAAGGGACAGTCACCACAGTGATAACTGGATAAAAGGGACAGACAGCACAGTAATAATTGGATAAAAGGGACAGTCACCACAGTAATACCTGGATAAAAGGGACAGACACCACAGTAATAATTGGATAAAGGGACAGTCACCACAGTAATACCTGGATAAAATGGACAGTCACCACAGTAATACCCGGATAAACCACAGTAATACCAGTCACCACAGTGATATCTGGATAAAAGGGACAGTCACCACAGTGATAACTGGATAAAAGGGACAGACAGCACAGTAATAATTAGATAAAAGGGACAGTCACCACAGTAATACCTGGATAAAAGGGACAGACAGTACAGTAATAATTGGATAAAAGGGACAGTCACCACAGTAATACTGGATAAAAGGGACAGTCACCGCAGTAATACCTGGATAAAGGGGACAGACAGTACAGTAATAATTGGATAAAAGGGAGAGTCACCACAGTAATACTGGATGAAATGGACAGTCACCACAGTAATACCTGGATAAAAGGGACAGTCACCACAGTGATAACTGGATAAAAGTGACAGACAGCACAGTAATAATTGGATAAAAGGACAGTCACCACAGTAATACCTGGATAAAAACAGTCACCACAGGAAAGGGACAGTACAGTAATAACTGGATAAAAGGGACAGTCACCACAGTAATACCTGGATAAAAGGGACAGACAGTACAGTAATAATTGGATAAAAGGGACAGTCACCACAGTAATACCTGGATAAAAGGGACAGTCACCACAGTAATACCTGGATAAAAGGGACAGACAGTACAGTAATAATTGGATAAAGGGACAGTCACCACAGTAATACAGTAATGATTGGATAAAAGGGACAGTCACCACAGTAATACCTGGATAAAGGGACAGTCACACAGTAATAATTGGATAAAGGGACAGTGATAACTGGATAAATGGACAGTCACCACAGTAATACCTGGATAAAAGGGACAGTCACCACAGTGATAACTGGATAAAAGGACAGACAGCACAGTAATAATTGGATAAAAGGACAGTCACCGCAGTAATATCTGGGTAAAAGAGACAGTCACCACAGTAATACCTGGATAAAAGGGACAGAGAGCACAGCAACATCTGAATAAAAGGGACAGTCACCAGAGTAATATCTGGATAAAAGGGACAGACAGCACAGTAAAACCTGGTTAAAGGTGATAGACAGCGCAGTAATACCTGGATAAAAGTGAGTCACCACAGTAATACCTGGATAAAGGCGACAGACAGTACGGTAATAATTGGATAAAAGGGACAATCACCACAATAATACCTGGATAAAAGGGACAGTCACCACCGTAATATCTGGATAAAAGGGACAGTCACCACCGTAATATCTGGATAAAAGGGAGAGTCACCACAGTAAGGTGTATTAATATTGACTTGCTCCCGTCTACAAAGAAAAAGTCTTGTAAACAGGTAAATTATAGCTCTTATGGTCACAAATGTTATATACGTTTGTCCATTATGAATGATGAATGTTTATCCATTTTATTGGAAATAATATTCCATTCCAGCAATTGTATCTTTGTCAAGAGTTTTGGAACACGGATTATGATTTTTACCAATGAAATATGATGTCTTATGTATGGTAAGAGAAATGTTTTTCTTGATAGTGTCATTTTCATTGACTGGCTCAGAAAAATCCTCAAGTAAGCAATAATTTTCTTTATTTTCAAAATAAGTATAAAAATATAACATATATTGAAGTCTAACATTCGCTCCACTTACAGAGTTCATTCTTTATTTCTAAACTTGACCATAAAAACACGCTCCTCGAAATAAGGATGAGATAATACTTTTAATAAACAGTTTCTTTCATCATTTCCACTGAGATTTTCATTTCAGTTGCAGATTAGAACCTCTCTGAGTGGCCAATTATCCCTGGGCTCCTTGTGCAGACTTGGCAGCCTGTTGAGCAGCAGCCTTCAGTTCTTCTTCAGTTGGGTACTGGAGGGTGGCACCTGGCTGACACTCGTACACGGGGCAGCAGGCTGGGTATGGCTTAGCTTGGTCGGCTTCGTTCTTGACTCTGCAGCCGGGAGATGGCTTGGGCTCAAAGCCACAGTCTTCCACCTTTTCGAAGAGTTTGCCTTCATGCTGAATGCAGGTGGCTTTGCCACAGAAGGGAGCCAGGGACCAAGACTGGCCCACGGGGAAGGCCTTTTTGGCAGTAAATCCGTAGCATTGACCTGCAGCCTCTGTTAGAATATAAAAACGAACATGAACATATCAGAAAAATCTGAAGTAATTCAAGGAGGTTCTTATTTTTTATTTCTTTATCTAAATGATAAGAAACATCTATTTATTATTTGAATAATTTTCCCTAACTGATAACAGTATCTCTGGTTATGCAGGAAAGAAGGTTTCACTCGAAATAAAAGTGATGTAGATGATACTAACCTTTGCGGACTTCAGCAGGCAAATTTCGAACATTTGGTTTTGGCTGAATCACGTCCTGGCTAATAGCTACTGCCACGCAAAATGAGGCGACGATGAAGAATTTCATTTTGGCTGCAAGAGAAAGGGAAAAGAAGTCATCAGGTGCAAACTTTCAAAATAGTACCTTTATCAAATGTGGCTATATGTAAAATATGCCTCAAAATCTGATCTGATACTCTTTCAAGAAACAACCCATACTGAACATTTTGCACACTATCTAGTGTCAGAATAACTAAATATTCGCATGATATGAAGAGAAAAACACAAACTCTCCTGTGTCACTTCCTTCTCTTTCCTCATTACCATTTTAAAGCTTTTGGCATAGCACCATTTACTCTTTAAACTTCAAGTGTCGTTGTTTTTTAAATGAAGTGACAGAGCCAGGTGAGTTGGGGTATTTGTATCTCATTTATTGTTTTGAGAAATTCTATTAATATACGAAGGGAATTTTCATAAGCCAGTTGAGATAAGGAATCAGTCGAAACAAATATGTGAATTAGCCTTCATTTTCTCACATTAAAAAAAATTAATGCTCAATTTCTTTACATATAATGTAGATCAAACCCACCAATTGAGGAATTTATACTTAAGACAGAAAGAAATTAACAAAAGATATGAATTGCATAAATTTCAAACAAGCGCTTGTTAAATCTTAGGCGGAAGGGTTAAAAATTGAAAGGTAAATTATTCACGATTTTATCTATAACATGATTTTACACTTGTTAACGTTAAATTCAGGGCTTTACCAAAAATCACCTCCATGTTTGTGGATTTTGTGAAACTGAGAAAGTGAACTTACTAACAAGAACTTTTCATTTAAGCTGCCAAACAAAACTCTTCACAACGTTTTATCAGAAATAAACAAAATAGGTATATTGGTCTTTTGAATACTTACCTGGGCTGACCGTAGACTTGATGCTACACTGAAGGGCGATCGGTGTATTCTGTGCTGACCAACGTTTCTGTGACTGTTTATATCCGAAGGGCGAAGATCTTTGAGAGATGCCAGACGCCCCGATGTTTACGCTTATCCAAATTTCCAGAAATCTTAGTGACGAAATGGTGTGACTAAGAACCGGTATGTGGAGCAAAATGGCGTTCTTGCAAAACAGGCCTCGTTGCTCCCTCCCTGGGGGCTGCCCTAGCAGTCCTTTGGTCCTTGCCTGGCATGGCCCTAGAGAAATTGATTGATCTTGAGTTGCGGGAAATTTTTCGCCGAAATTCGAACTTTCTTCATATTTTTCAGGTGACTCATTTGATTAGCTTTCAGATATTCTATATATTCTATTATAATTATATATTTATACTTTTAATATGAAAACTTTATATACGATCATTTTATGAATTGACTTATATATATATATATATATATATATATATATATATATATATATATATATATATATATATATATATATATATATATATATATATATATATATATATATATATATATATATATATATATATATATATATATATAATATATATAATAATATAGATGTTTTATTTAATATCATGTTTTCTGAATTAGAAGACTTTTTTGAGCAAGAAAAATTTTAAGATTTTTCTTGTCCCTCAGTTTATACATATGTATATATTTATATATATATATGTATATATATATATATATATATATATATATATATATATATATATTACGTTATAGAAGATATATAATACGGGCAGATAGCGAAATATGAAATTTATGAAATGCCTGGTTCTGATTTCTGCCTGTAACATAATATATATATATATATATATATATATATATATATATATATATATATATATATATATATATATATATATATATATATATATATAAATATTCTAAAAAAGAAAAAGATATATATTACAATAAGACTGCTGGGAAGAAATGCATGAAACATTTCGGGGTCAGTTCAGGCAAAATGACCACAGGTTCAAAAAGCTAAATCAAAAAAGTATCATCATTTACCCCATACAAAAATGGGAATAAAACATAAAAGAAGAAGAAGAAGATATATATATATATATATATATATATATATATATATATATATATATATATATATATATATATATATATATATATATATATATATATATATATATATATACATAATGTGTGTATATATATATTAGAATTAATTTTCAAGGAATAAATACAAGCCATCATAATAAAGAAAAGAATAAAGGAAATTAAGATTCTAAAAAAATAAACGCTTGTGCAATATTCCGCGCCGGAAACTATCTTGTTTACTGTGGTGTATTTTATCATCAATCCTAGTTATGCACTGGGATACTCAGAGTTTTCCCCTTTCTTTGTTAACGCACTGATCTAGCTGCCAGGTGTCACTTTTCTCAAGATGACAGATTTGTAACTTCTACAAATATTACTTAAAAATTACCTGGGCCTCCTCCCCACCATTTGAGGAGACGGAAAGTCGCTTACCGCTTCAAATGTCCAAACAGAGAATATCCTCATTCATACGTCGGCATAACATCTTTCTTGCTATCTTAGGAAGGAGCAATATTTAAACAATTCAGAAAAAAAAATCTAAAGAACTTGAACCAACCTACACTATTAAAGTCAGTTAAATCCATAGATGCTACCCGTGACTGCCATGACTGTAGTTCTTAGAGGCACTATATATATATATATATATACTGTATATATATATATATATATATATATATATATATATATATATATATATATAGTATATATATATATATATATATATATATATATATATATATATATATATATATATATATATATATATATATATATTGTTCTGAACTTCAGGATTGAATCCCAAAGCCGTTACAAATAATATTATTTATATTCAACAGGATCTGTCTCTCTAAATCAGTTGCCACCAATAGAAAAAGATTTTGAAACAAAACACAGAACTCTGGCAAGAAGATGCACTCAAGAGTGAGAAAACAAAAAGCAGGAAAATCTTCAACAATTAATATATTATAACAAACTTAATAACACCAACAAAAGATGTCCCCAAAAGAAACTGCCCTAGGAACTAGAAACTCACATTCACCTACAAAACTCACTCACTACCTTCATTCTCAATTATTCTTCAGTCAACTGACGACGAGCAGGAAGGGCGCGATTCCCGCCCTTCCCTCCATCACCTACAGAATCCTGCGACGTAATAATACCTGGGGTTGGGACTAATGCTCTTTCCCTGTCTCCTCTAATCATGGCGCCGAGTCGCCCGCCAAGAAACGTTTACTAGTCCGAAACCCATATTATCCCACCCACATACAGTATCATGTAAGTTCTCTTAATAATAATAATAATAATAATAATAATAATAATAATAATAATAATAATAATAATAATAATAATAATAATAACCTTTGAAGTGAGAAATTCCATTGATGCTGCCATGCACGTCCATTATTGCTCATGATTCACCTATAGAAGAAGGCAAATTTTTATTGATTATTTTTAGCTCTCTCTTTTTTCGTAAATTTAATATTTTTCGTTTGAAAGAAAGATCATTATCGTCTCATTTACAGAAACTGAGAAGGAGATAAGTGAAAGCGAGAGACGATGTAAGGGAAGAAGCAGCTCATGAACGTCTTTGGGAGTTTGTCCGAAAATAGAGGAATCATTTTCGTAAATATTAAAAAATCAAT
>NC_089746.1:24259147-24286647 GCF_040412425.1 Macrobrachium rosenbergii
GTAACATGTGGTTAAAAGGGACAGTCACTACAATAATACCTGGGTAAAAGGGACAGTCAGTACAGTAATACCTGGATAAATACGACAGTCAGCACAGTCATACATGGATAAAAGGGACAGTCATCACAGTAATAAATGAATAAATGGGACTGTCAGCACAGTAATGTCTGTATTAATGGGACAGTGAGCACAGTAATATTTGGATAAAAGGGACAGTTAGTACAGTAATTTCTGGATAAAAGGGACAGTCAGAACAGTAATGTTTGAATAAAAGGGACAGTCAGCACAGTAATTCATAGATAAATGGGACAGTCAGCACAAGGAGGTGCAGGAAAACTTTTCTGAGTCCTTTAGAGTTTTCCTGGGCAGCGCTGGGTTGGTCAGTTATTATTAATTCACACCACCCATGCATCTGATACATATTTTACCATTAAGTTTACTGAAGTACATAATTCATATATCACGATGTTAAGTGATGAAATTGAGAAACACCACTTTTCTTCAGATAAAACTGTGGTGTAATGAAAGTTATAACTTTTGAAAAACATATTTCATGAGGAGAGGTCGCAGAGCAGATGTTGACTCGGTGACAGCTGGAAGAGACTGACTAGTTTCCAGCTCTGTGACTGGCTGATCAATGGCCAATCAGGAGCGTTGTAGGAGATGAGGTTAGATATCAGATGCATGTGTGGTGTGAATTAATTATAGTATATATATATGTATATATATATATATATATATATATATATATATATATATATATATATATATATATATATATATATATATATATATATATATATATATATATATATATATATATATATATATATAACCCTATATATAACTCTTGGAATAACTTAACCCTTCAGGCAATGTTATTCCGAGGTTAAATGAATTTGATATTAAGCAACATTGTTAGTTTAATGTTTGTGAATACGTACGTATATATATTTTCATGATGTTGCCTTGTAAAATGTATAGCATTCCGTGATTTTGATGTATTTACTGTTCTAGGTGTAATGTGTTCTGTGTAATAGTAACAATTGCTGAAGTATCGTATGTAGTATAAAGTCAGATCTCAAAAGAGTTAGTGATTTGGATAACCTAACCATGCAATTTAGAATTGGTGATTTGTTTTAATGGTAATGTAGTATGTTATCGCATGTTTTGTCCCCCAGCAACAAGTGTTCTGTACTTGTGATTTCGTATGTCATGTTTTGATTCAGTTGTCATCGCAAAAGATAACGCATTAACGAGGGACTGGCAATCGAGTCGTGTAGAGTTTTGTGTCATACCAGAAAAAGATGAATGATTTTGCAATGTTTCATGTACTGTTCTGGAAACCAACTTTGGTTTTTTTGTCTTGTTTTAAAAGCGTGCCATTTGTAGCTAGCGAGGTCCGTCTGTTTTGATTGTGATGAGATTTCATTAAGAGCTTCGTCCCATACAATTTTCTGCTTGAATCACGTATACCTTTTTGAGGGTAAATGCACATATCTTGATCAATTACATCATGTTTTGTAAGATTGCATTGCTCTGATCACGTATTCTTCTGACGTGTTAGTTTTGGCCCCAAAACATTTTGCTCAAGAAATGACGTCGTCTGATTGTTTCGTTTCTAACTGGAATCCAAAAATTTGTTCATTCTGCTTTCAGAGACCATTCGTGTGGTTCTCTCTCTATCTCTCTCTCTCTCTCTTTCTTCAAAAGAGAGAAATTATTAACGTAAAATATTTGTGTGGTCACTGGTATTAGTCTTAGCTTTTGAGATCTGAATGTAGGAAAAGTGTAACGGCGCCTAACAAAAAAATGTGTTTTGTGAATCTCAAGCAGCTGCATTTCAGTTGATTTTTTGAAGGTTTTCACAAGCTTGTGTAAGGTAAAGTGAATTTTACTAATTATTACCATGGTATAATAAGGTACATTAAGAAATTTTTGTCTTGGTGAAATTATTGTTGGTAAATCTTTTGTGTATTTTTGTATGTTCTTGTGTTTGCAATCTCTTGATTTTTCACATTTTATATATTGGTGATTTAACATTTATTTATTTAGTATTTTAAATATTTCTTGATAATTTAATATTGCATACTTGATTTAATTTTCATTTACTAAGATTTTCTTTTAAAATCTTGTGTAATTCTTAATGGTTTAAATTTTGATTGATTAATTTAATTCCTTGCTAAATTAACATTTTTGTGATTTAGTTTTGTTTAATAATTTAACTCAAGAATTAATTAAATTTTATGTAGTTTTCAAGTAATAGTAAATTTCTTCAGATTGTGAATTCTAATGATAAATTTTGAATCTAAAAATAACATTTTGTATTTAAAAAAAAAAAAACAGTGTTTCATTTGTTGACCACCGGTGAATAGGATTATTTGTGTGCATAAGGCAAAGAGATAAACATGTTTTGTTCCTTTGGTTTTGCTGAAGTGAATTAAGACCAGGGAAACAGTTAAAGTTGTTTGATTGAGTGATGCCCTTTTGCTCTAGTATATTCCTTGTTTAATTGTTGATACCTCACACTTGTTTTGATAAACTTTGTCTGATTCCTCACGTGATTAGTAAGTTTGTTAAGGGGCCACTGTTACCTTTAGAGTATCAGTCGTAATTTTTATTGCTATAAGAGTTCAGGTATCTGGCTGAAGTGAGGTATATTATTTCATTCTTTGATTAGTTGTGCAATAACCAGGTACTTGGAACACATCGTGACAATATATATACACACTTATATGTATATATATATATATATATATATATATATATATATATATATATATATATATATATATATATATATATATATATATATATAATACATTACTCTTTTGAATAACTAGCTTCAACTACTGAACAGTGTGAAGAGATACAGTACATTTTACACAAATTGGGGTATATATTTGAAATTTAAAAACAAATCATATTTTTAAGAATGTCTTTATTTTTCACATGTATATTTGTAATCATAAGTTATATTAATATTAATTTTTAATGCCCATTTCTTTATAAAAAATTTTGTTTTCTTTACCACTTTTTCCTTGAACAATTTACTATGATTTCAGCTTTTCATAAAGTGGTTTATATATATGGATGAAAAAATATGGATAATGAAGTTTCTCTTAAATATTCTAGGAAGATTTTGCTCTGACTTGAAGACCAGAACCTCTCAGTGTGACCAGTTATCCTTGTGAACCTTGAGCATTCTTCTGTGCAGCAGCCTTAAGCTCTTCTTCAGTTGGGTACTGGAGGGTGGCACCTGGCTGGCACTGGTACACGGGGCAGCAAGCTGGGTATGGCTTGTCTTTGTCGGCTTCGTTCACGACTCTGCAGCCGGGAGAAGGCTTGGGCTCAAAGCCACAGTCTTCCACCTTTTCGAAGAGTTTTCCTTCGTGTTGAATGCAGGTGGCTTTGCCACAGAAGGGAGCCAGAGACCAAGACTGGCCCACAGGGAAGGCCTTTTTGGCAGTGAATCCGAAGCACTGGCCTTCAGCCTCTGTTGGAATGGAAAATATTAATGAATGAAACAGGCATTCATGCATTATTAATCGAGAACTACAACGTTTAACTTGAATCAGTAAAATTCGGCATTGATGTTATATTTCCAGTAAAAGAAATATTTTGCTAAATGTTAAGCAAGTATAAAGTATACTGACCTTTTTTCACTTCGGCAGGCAAATTTCGAACATTAGGTTTTGGCTGAATGACATTCTGGCTCAGAGCCACGGCCACGCAGAAGGAGGCTACGATCAGGAATTTCATCTTGGCTGTTATTAAGGAAAAAATACATATTTATATTAAATGGGAGTTTTCAGTTTCCTCATAAAAACGGAGTGTTGTTCAACAGGCGCAAATGCTAATAACAATATATGGAAATGTTCGTAAAACCTTACTTGACCAAAAACAAGATCTGAGTGATGGTTTACATTTGCAGTAGTAAAGGTATTTAAGGTTTCCTTGATTTATTTATTCCAACATTGCTATAAAATTTCTAAAATCTTTGAACCAATTTATTTTATGCTCAGATTATTTTGAAAATATCAAGCGTTGAGTGTCTTCAGTTCACCAAGCCATGAAATTAAAATAAATATGGTATTTGTAATTTGGACTTCTAAAATGCAACTAGCAATTGCCTCTAAATTTTAATGCAATCGGTGCTTATCTGATACTTAACAATTTCATTTAGCAAAAAAAAAAAAAATACTGAATCCTCTTGACTTAAAATTCAAAGATTTCTGTGCTAATAACTTCCATACATTTGGTTGTTGATGAACTTTATTTGTTGAAATCTTATGCTTAACTTTGTCAATAAATGTTTCAAATAAGTGCTCAGTTAACTATGTATCTATCTGCATTCCTAATACTCACCTTAGCTCAGTAACAGGCGATGCTCCACTCAGAGGTAACAGAGTGTTCTGTAGTGCCCAACAATCCTGTGATTGTTTATATCCGATGGGCGAGGATCTAATCTGAGGTGCCAGACACTCCAATGAAAGCGCTTATTTTTACGTCATCCAGGCATAAAGGTGAATTTAGTTTTTTGATAGTGGCTCTCAGTAATACCCATTTGTCATATAAATGAAGAAACCGATTGCTGAAGAAATGCGTTACGGGTTATCAAGGACATGCATAACACGATTTAGAGCATACCCAAATATTTAGCACCAGCCTGGTTTAGTAAATTCCCAGGGATCCTCGTGACGAAATGGCATAGCAAAGAACAGGTTGATGTCGTAAGTTGCTCCCTCGCAAAAGCAGGTAGTCTCTTAACCCCCTACCACGTCCCCAGACGGGCCCACCTGGCTCCTTCGCAACTCCCGCCCCGGGAAGAGTTTTTGTCATCTACTACAGGAAAGTTTTCCTAGATCTAACCGTCTCATTATTGGCGGTTGTTTCACTTGAAAGGTTTCAGTCTTCTTTTTCTTTGTTAACTTATATACACACCGCTTGAATCTAATTAGAATAAATATTTTGCAGCATATAATTAATTTGTCCAAGAGAATTTTCAAATATTTCTTCTGCAAGTTCAAGTTAAAAATTTCCTAAGACATTTTTTATCTTTATTCATAAATTAAATAGAGGGTAAATACACCACTTTGTTTAATCCCTTAAATAACTTGATAAGAAAGTTGTTTAGCTACGTAAATAAATTGAGCTGAGTCAAACAGAGATGTGGGAAAACATGATAAGCCAATTTTATTCAGTGAGTTTCCACGAAATTTAGTAGGGGTACGAAGTGGCTGCTTCCTATCTGCTGTTACCGAAACATTCGACTCTCGTACACTGAACCTTACGACGGAAAGAATTCTTTCTGGATTTCGATCAACTTTACTTGGAAAACCTTATTGTCCCCTTCGCCCCCCGCCCCCCCCCCCGCCGGCCAGCCCATCTTTATCTTCGTTAATTTCACTGATTAATTTTCAAGTAATTGGTATTATTACATGTGCATCCATTCATAATATATATATATATATATATATATATATATATATATATATATATATATATATATGTGTGTGTGTGTGTGTGTGTGTGTGTGTGTGTGTGTGTGTGTGTGTGTGTGTAAAGGCAGTGCCACGAAGGAAAGAGAAACAATGGAGTACTGCCAGGCCTTTCGACTTATAGTCCTTTACTTAGCAAAGAAATGACTATAAGTCGAAAGGCCTCGCAGTACTCCATTGTTTCTTTCTTTATGGCATTGCCTTTATTTATATATTCATCACATTCCATATTTTCGTGATTCAGTTATAGACACACACACACGCACACACACACACACACACACACATATATATATATATATATATATATATATATATATATATATATATATATATATATATATATATATATATACATATACTGTATACATATATACATGTTATATGTGTGTATATATATATATATATATATATTTATATATATACATATATATACATATATATACATATATATATATATATATATATATATATATATATATATATATATATATATATATACATATATATATATATATATATATATATATATATATATATATATATATATATATATATATATATATATATATATATATATATATATATATATATATATATATATATATATATATACTTTTGGGGCATAGTTTTGCTCTAAGACAATTTTCATTGAAAGCAATTGCTTTTGTGGCATCAATGAGTTTTTTTTTGCTAGAATCTTCATATCGTCGGAGTTTTTTCTGATTCTCAAGCGTCAATCTTCGGTGAAGAACACACAAATTTCTTTGTTCCTGTTCCATTTATTGTCCCGGCAAAAAACTCACTAATGCCACAAAAGCAATTGTTTTCAAGGAATAATATATATATATATATATATAATATATATATATATATATATATATATATATATATATATATATATATATATATATATATATATATGTGTGTGTGTGTATATAATATATATCTTTGAGTAAAATCCGTAAGCAAGAAAAGCAAATGGAGTAGGTAGCATCTTAGTGAAAATAAGATGATCTACTTCCTTATAAAGATTAAAATCTCCCTCTCAAGACAAATAAGGAAATGCAAGCTGGAAGCTTTTATGCTCTGGAAGGATAAATGCGGGAACGATGCTCCCCTTTATCTAGCCGCACTTTACAGCAAAAACAGCACTAAACAAGTAAAAAATGCGCCGAAGTTTCTTCGGCGCAATCGAATTTTCTGTACAGGCACTACAGATTATAATTAAGGCCACCGAGAATAAATCTATCTTTTGGTGGTCTCGGTATAATGCTGTATGAACCGCGACCCGTGAATCTTCAACCACGGCCAGGTGGTGGCCTATTCTATATCGTTACCAGAAGCACGATCATGGCTAACTTTAACCTTAATAAAATATAAACTACTGATGCTAGAGGGCTGCAATTTGTAATGTTTGATGATTGGAGGGAGTATGATCAACAAACCAATTTGCACCCCTCTAACCTCAGTAGTTTTTAAGATCTGAGGCCGGACAGAAAAAGTGCGGACAGAAAAAATGCGGACAGAAAAAGTGCAGGGAAAATAAAGTGCGGACGGACAGACAGAGCCGGCACAATAGTTTTCTTTTACAGAAAACGAAAAATATCCGCCAAAAATCCAGTCATCCCTTCATTAACGCTTCATAAATGATTAAAAGGAAACTGTTTTAACAGATTCGCTTCTAAGCTACAGACATATTTTCATACATGCAATATATTTCATCGTTCATTTATGACATATGAACTACAAGTTGTATTAAAATTTACATATTTTTGAAATTTACCTATATTTTACGTAAATAAAACATATTTCACCATTCATGTAAGACATATATCAACAATATATTGTGTTAAGGTAGGTAGTATATAAGTAATGTCCTTCGAAACACGTCTTCAAGGTTACGGGAAAAAGAAAAAGAAAAAGAAAACAAAAGCGTCAAGCGCCCGGAGATAAACAAGTTCAGTTCCAGTGACGCAAGCGCTGTCTGACAGGGGCAGACGAGACAATATTCATATTAAGGCTTTTACCAGATTAAACCAGGCAGACTTCCTGAATCATAGCTGTTATTCAGCAATGCGATAAAATAAATACACAAGTAAAAATAAGCCGAAGTTTCGTTGGCGCAATCGAGTTTTCTGTATAGCCGCTACAGCGTATAATCAAGGCCACAGAAAATAGATCTATCTTTCGGTGGTCTTGGTATAATGCTGTAAGAGCCGTGGCCCCATGAAACTTGAACCACGGCCCGGTGGTGCCCTATCCTATATCGTTGCCAGAATCACGATTATGGCTAAACCTTAACCATAAATAAAATAAAACTACTGAGGCTAGAGGGCTGCAATGTGGTATGTTTAATGACTGGAGGGTGGATGATCAACATGTTAATTTGCAGCCCTCTAGCCTCTATAGTTTTTAAGACCTGAGGGCAGATAGAAAAAGTGCGGACAGAATACAATGCGGACGGACAGACAAAGTCGGCACAATAGTTTTCTTTTATAGAAAACTAAAAAGGATATGTTATTTATATTTTTCTAACTTTGTTTCATACTAGTCGATCTGGAAATGGCTACGGAAATGAAGGAACTAGAAACCAAGAATAATTCAAGTAGCATAACCAAGTCTCCTAGTCTGGTTCGTACACTGGTACCTTTGTAGTCAACCTGAAGTCTAATCGATAATTAATTTAGATTATTCAGACAAATCAACATATGGCTCATGCATATGAACGAAAATTCCTGACAGATGACGTCTCGACATTTGTTAACAGAGACGCAAGTTTGAGTCATTGCAGTATTTATTAATCGCTGCCAGAAATACTTTCTAGAAATGTTCAGTTTCTGGCTTTCTGTTCGTTTTTACAGCAAAGTGGTTACTCAAGAGAAAGAACGAGCAACGTTGCTCAAACAGCAGCTTTGTAATTCATGTCCTTGGTGTTACCTTAAGATGGTTCCAACTTTTAGTTTTTTCTGGATGTATAATTAATAAGTTAGATCGTTGGGAAATTAATGTTCTTTTTTCTTGTCGTTATTGTTGTTTTTGTAGTTTTGACAATACTATTTTGGAAGTGGTATGAATATAATGCTGGAAAGTTTGTATTAATCGGTTTTATGCATGTTCATATTTATAAATGCACAAGCTGCCATATGAAAAATACATCTATACTGATATAAAGTCAATTATTTTACATATATACACATATATATATACATATATATATGTATATTTTATAATATTCTGCTGTTCGCCCTCTCTGCATTATTTAGTAAGAATATCATTCCAACAAAGACAGGAAGGCGTCTCTGTCGACGCTACAGGAAGCTAAACGTTCAGAGGTAGGCTGTGTGTTTTAAAAAATAAATAACGTCTAACAAAGGGAGGGTCTTACCAAGTAACCTCTAGTGAAAGTGGTCTTAAGCTTCCTTTTGCTCTGTCCTATGCATCCGGCGATGTTCTGTCAAATTTTCCGACTGCTGGAGACATGTAGGCATACGTCGGAAAAACAGCCCAGGACTTCAGCTTTGACCTGAGCCGATGCCAGAGAGAGAGACTCGCTATTGCGCGAAGCACACACGTTGTGTGTGACTAATTCTTTGTGCTTGCCCTCTTACTGTTTCATTGGTATTGGTAAGGCGTAGAACGGGTCTTTTCAAGACTTCTGATCGTCAGTTGCATGCGCAAGCAACCCACGTCAACGGTAAGTCAGAAATTTGACAGTTTCTTCGTCGATTTACTAGTATTCTTCCACTGTATTTCATCTTTTCCCTTTGTTTTCACCACTTCACCACCATCTGTGGGAGCCTGGTAAAATCAATTTTCTTTTATGAAGTCTAGTGTAAGAATAATTAATATTGCCTAGTGACACTGTGTAAGCTATTCCCGTGCAGTAAGTAGGAATTAGGGAAAGTTAAGTAAGTAAATTTCAGGAAGCCTTGTGTCTCGATCCCATTGTTAGGAAGAGAATTAGCCTTCAATAATACGAAACTACGTGCTATATCTACCAGTATAGACATCCGTTGTGTTATATTTTCTTATGGGAGCAGGGAAAATTAACTGTCAGACGCTGACCAATTGTTCATGTAATTTCCTCGCTATCACCGCACATTCTTTCTTTGTCGGGACTAATTGGGAAGTAAAGGGGTTTGATGTAATCCATTTGTTGCAGAGTAATCCGTTATCCCATACATTGTTCCCCGACTGGCAACCTTATTCAATTAAGTAATTGTCTGTCTTTGAGGTTAACTTTAGCTTTAAGTGACAGGTCACGTGTGCCATTGGCGAAGCAGGGCCCCATAAATTACATTAATTACTTAATAAACTCATCAGCCAAGCCCCACATGTAACAAATATATATATAGTTTCCTAACACACATGTGATATCTGTATTTTTTCCGAAGCCGACAGCTTTTTCAACCATTAATCTGTGGACATCTTCAGGACTGAAATACAACTATAGTGGAAATACAACGCCAAATCAAAGTCCTTCGTAAAGAAGGCATCGTGCTTACCCCATATAGAAAATGGGAAAAAAGTACGTTAAAACGAAGAAAAAAAAATGTGAGTGAGTACAGCCCAAAAATTCGTCGAAAACAAAAATCCAGAATGAAAATTTAATAAAAATTTCACTGTTCTAAAAAATGAACACTAACCATTTTCACAGACTAGGAAACTTCTTCCTGAATTCTTCGTCTCCAGGAAGAGCCTGGATGCAGCCATTTTGCGTACAACTCAGTTCATATATAAAGGCCTTCTGTGGAATAGCGTGTGTTGCTATCTTAATATATAAATTCTGAGCCACACTTGTTTAAAAAATCATTTGAACTTCACAATGCTCTCTCTCTCTCTCTCTCTCTCTCTCTCTCTCTCTCTCTCTCTCTCTCTCTCTCTCTCTCTCTCTCTCTCTTATTGATAAAACGTATATTGATATAATGTACCGAGGCAGTAGACATCTTTCTAGAAAGGGATTTGTTTTGGAAGGTTAAGGTAAATTAGACTGATACAATTTTTCCTTGGAGTGTTTACCATCGTTTTATTGATTCATAAAAGTCCTTGACTTAATAAAAAAAAATACACTTCATAGACAATTTCTATCAGAAATTCAACAGATATTTTGCTCTGATTTCTAGACCAAAACGATGCTGTATGACTGCTTATCCCTGGGCGCCTTGTGCAGACTTGGCAGCCTGCTGCGCAGCACCCTTCAGTTCTTCTTCAGTTGGGTACTGGAGGGTGGCACCTGGCTGGCACTCGTACACGGGGCAGCAAGCTGGGTATGGCTTGTCTTTGTCGGCTTCGTTCTTAACTCTGCAGCCGGGAGAAGGCTTTGGCTCAAAGCCACAGTCTTCCACCTTCTCGAAGAGTTTGCCTTCATGTTGAATGCAGGTGGCTTTGCCACAGAAAGGAGCCAGGGACCAAGACTGGCCCACTGGGAAGGCCTTTTTGGCAGTGAATCCGTAGCATTGACCTTGAGCCTCTGTTTAATCATGAAATTGTTCGTAAATATAACAGGTTATCATAAGCTATTTTCTGAAGTTAATCTTTTACATATTTTTGTTTTCTGTATGACATAGAACAGAGATATACTACTTAAATAAATGACTGGATTCTTTACTGATAATGATACTCTTCATGTTAAAAGAAGAATTTTTCTAAATAAAATATCGTTGACAGATACTAACCTTGGCGGACTTCAGCTGGCAGATTACGAACATTTGGTTTTGGCTGAATGACGTTCTGACCAAGAGCCACAACAACGCAGAAGGAGGCTACAATTAGGAATTTCATCCTGGCTGTGATGGAAAGGAAAAGAAATTTTTACCGGGGGAACGTAACTCCTGATTGTGGGTAGCTATCTAAAGTATAGTCATTCCTTTGCAAATATTCTGAAAAGAATTTTCATTTCGATTTAATCTTAAATGACAGGAGTCAGAAAAGCTTAACAATTTTCATGATATGAAGAGCAAGCCCCTTAGTCTGCTACTATGGAATATTTCTCTTTGTTTCTTTTACAAAAATCTTTTAGTTTTAAGTTTTCAAAAGAACTTAGAGAGAGAGAGAGAGAGAGAGAGAGAGAGAGAGAGAGAGAGAGAGAGAGAGAGAGAGAGAGAGAGAGGGGCGGGAAACTTTGAACAAATTCCATGTTATGAGATGAAACGATACTTGAAGACGTAAATTTTCAAAAACTTTTGAATTTAAATGAATATTGGTCTCTCTTTTGACTACCTACCTAAGCTCACTGTAGTACTGATGCTACACTGAAGGGTAATTTGTGTGTTCTGTACCAACCAACGATCCTGTGACTGTTTATATCCGACGATCGAGGATCGTGGGAGATGCCAGACACTCCAATGTTTACTCTTTTTCTTACGCCATCTTGGTATTCCTTTCTCGTTTTTTTCAGTGCTAATCAATTTTTGTAACTGTTTTGTAACTGAACATATAAACAGATGAAGAAATGTGCTGCGTATCATTAATGCTGAACATATTACAAAGTAGAAAATAACGAGATTTTTGGCGCCAGCAACGTTTAGTAAATTCCCAGGAGCCTTCGTTACGAAAACTCATACCTAAAGAAGGTTGATGACCAAACGCCGTGTACTCGCAAAAACCCGCAGAGTAACTGACTGCCTCTTCTCTACCCGCTCCCGATATCCTGACATCTTACCACATACGCCGAAAGAAGACGAGGCTTTCACAACTCATGGGAGTCTTTTCCTAGAATGCCTATGATTTTTGTTTTCTTTCTTTCAGTCACGTGATTTGACATAATTAAAGTTAATTTTTGTAAACTACAAAATCACATGAAATCCTCAAGTTTAAATATATGTATATATATATATCTATATATATATATATATATATATATATATATATATATATATATATATATATATATATAACATTGCCTTTTCTTTATAGAAAATGTTATGCTCCCGAGGGTAATAGTCTTCTGGTTTCCATTGCAGCGAGTCTTTTTGGGAAAAGCTGCAAATGTGAATGTCCTACTCTACTCTGGTTGCTACCACCACAGTCATCTAACACTGTTAAGATCAAACGTAACATAAAAGGTGTTCACGGAGATAGGGCAGTCTCAGGTTAATCATGTTGTTATGCGGAACAATAACCTTTGATAAATGGAGACTATATATACTGATTGAGATAAGACTCCTACTTCCACTTTTCGCTTTCATCTTAACTTAACAGGTTGCGGAGTAAAGCCCCACGCCCTACCCCTTCCTTTGTATGCCCTGACCTCCATATCTGTCACTTGTGACATCGGGAAAAAATAGGGACAAACCAGTGAACTTCCGACACCGGTAGTTGAGCAAACTCACCGGTAGCGCCCGGTGTTGCTTAGCCTGACACGGAGCGACGATACTGCCAGTTACAAGAAAAATACGTAATGAGTGTATGTACATACATGCATATATATATATATATATATATATATATATATATATATATATATATATATATACGTACATATATTCACTTGTATATACACAGACATACACATGTCATGTATGCATGTTAATGCTAAATGCACACACACACACACACATATATATATATATATATATATATATATATATATATATATATATATATAGTATTTATTCATAAGGCTTCCCAATACTTATTTTATACAACACTGTTTACATAGGCTAAAATTTTATGCGCTCTCTTCATGATATTTTACAAATCAACGATTAATACCATACAAATATATATATATATATATATATATATATATATATATATATATATATATATATATATATATATATATATATATATCGTGCATGGGCTATGACTACCATTCATTTACTGCTGCCCAACAAGGCAACAATTCAATTCCCCTATAAGCAAGTTTGTACATCATAATTATGCCAAGGGGGGATGGAGCCGGTTGGAGGACCAACGTAGCCTAAGCGATCGTGGAAACAAGACCTTAAATGCCGCCTTAAATGCCATAGATAAGGTAATAGAATTTAGGCCAAAGGCCAACCTGGGACTTATGAGGTCACTCAGAGCTGAAGGAGAAACTGTCAGTCAGTAAGAAGGTTTGAAAGGTTTAACAGGAGGAAAACCTCGCAGTTGCACTAGGAAACAATTTTTAGAGAGTGCGGAAAGTCAAATTGAATATGAACGGAGGCACAGCAAAAGAAATGAGAGAGGTTGCAGCAAGGGGCCGAAGGGACGCTGCAAAGAACCTTAAGTAATGCCTAAAGAGCGCCGCATGAGGTGCGCTGACTGCGCTACCACCCTACGGGGGTTTCAATGATAGTTGCGAAAATAAATGGCCATTACCCTATACTACTGATGTACTAAATTGAATGGAATATGAAATTTAGGCAAAAAGCAAAGCGCTGGGACCTGTGACGTTATTCAGAATCGAAGTAACCTATAAAACAGAAATCGTTAAAATAAATTATTAAATGTTTTTGGTAAAAGAAATTTTGCATCTCAAAGCTTTATGTGGTCAACCAGATTTGTTTGCCAAACGTTTTCCGCTCGCCCCCCTGAACAACAATAAAAACATCGCGCAATACTTTAACAAGAATTTAACTTCAGTATTTCAGATTTTTTTATAATATATAACTTAAAATTCTTTTCACCTGCGTTAAATCATATATTTGGCATCAGGACAACTGACTCCAGGAACAACTGCCCCAGGACAATTGCCTTCCCCTCCCCCCCACACCTGCCCCATAGGACAATTGTCCCCTGGATAAATCCCTAAAAAGCCCCCCTTTAGAGAAAAATCAGAAAAAAACAACTGCGGGAGATTACTACTACTAAAACTAATAAAACTAATGTTTTATTTGTTATCCTTTAAGAAGAATTATTCAATAAAACGTGAATTAAAACTTATCCTCTAAGAAGAATTATTCAATAATGAATGAATGTTGAAAAACATATACTTAAAATTGTAAATTAGTAAGTTGAAAAAATATTGAAAATCAATTTTTTAATATACTAAAACTGTAAATTGTGGGCTATATATCTAAAAAAGTCCAGCGCATGGAGGTTCTCGAAGTCTTGCACGGTGTTTGCTATTCTGACACTAGAATCTAGATAACATTTCCGTATATGCGGTGCTCGATGACCTGCCTGCAAGCATTTGATTGATGGTGACGCTGGCTAGTGCCTGCTCCCTCTTCAACACCTCAAGAAATTTCCGCATATTTGGATGGAAGGAAGTAATGCTAGCTTGCATATGGTTATGCCATCCTTCCAATGGGTTGCTAGTAATGGTAAATCTTTCACGCATATTCCACATGCGATCGTGGAGGCCTGGCATGTCGACGTTTTTTGCCAATACATGTATCTTCAAAGTAGTCTATAGTAGGATCAGCTTCAGGTAGCAAAGTCTCTTGCAGTGTCTCAAATGCTTCAGTCACCTTATCTGGCGGAGTAAATGACAAAGTTGGAGTTATACGAATTTGCAGGGCTAAATTAACGTCAATTTGTATTTACTTTGGAGACCTTCATATTGCACCTTGCGGTATATGCTTTGTGATAAGTGGTAGAAACATCCCTTGATTGTTACGTTGGGAAGACCTCTCAATAGCACTCCTAGCAGCTTGTTCATGGTCGATAAGGAAGGTCTTTGAACTGAGCATGGGATTGATAGTGAGGAGTTGTTGGAGAATATCTTGATAAGTTGCTCGTTGTTTCATTGGTAGCAGAGCATATAAGCACAAGGAATAACTCTTTCCGAAGTAAAACAATGAATAGTGTGACAGTTGGTAAAACAGCTCGGGTACAACTTTAAGTTTGGAATCTTCAGTAGGCTGATGTTCGCAAATGTGGAAAACATAAGGATACGCTGCTCACTCGATCCACTATCATAAAGCAGAAAATCTTCACCATCAGCTGTCATCTTGTACTCGGATGAAATGACCAGGTCAGTTAGGTTTGATGGAATGGGATAAGGAGCACAGTCAGTTTGTTTGTAGCGCCTTATTGCACGTCGAATATGTCTAACGGGTGGTAGTTGAGTTGAGGCATCATTTTGCTGTGTGGTCTCTTGGGTGCTAATAGCTTTCCTCTTTATTTCCTGCCGTACAAACAAGGCTTCTTGGCGGCATATGTCTGCAGCATGGGTGTGATCATTTACATGGCCAACTACTTCATTTACATAAACTTTAACTTAGACTTTACAGTTGCTATGCCGACGTTTCTCACATTCATAAGATATAACATTATTTGCTTATTCTTTCTGCTTCACATAGATCCAACCATTATAAATAAGCTTCATTTTACCACATTCACTTTGGACCAACTCCATGATGGGTAATATAATTTATTTAATTGAGAGAGGTGTAGAGGTAAATACACTAATCAGTTCAAGATTGAATTCTGGCTAGACATTGGCTTGTTGCTACGCATTGTCTTTATTTTTTTTATAAACATTTGTTTAACTAGACAGTGATTATGTAATTAGTAATAATTTCTTCAAGAATTGTTTATATATTATAAAGGAAAGTGCCTGTAACTATTTCCTAAACGACTGAATTCAGACTAGTCGTTGGCTTGTATTTACTATCTCAACATTTTTTTTTTTTTATAACCAGACAGTTAGTGACTATGTAATTGGTATCTATTTCTTCGAGAATTGTTTATTTATGGATGAAATTGCCTGTAACTGTTTTCTAAATGACTGGAAACTAACATAACTGGTTTTTAAAACTTGTGTAAAGTAAGTATACCTTAGTTTTACCAGACCACTGAGCTGATTAACAGCTCTCCTAGGGCTGGCCCGAAGGATTAGACTTATTTTACGTGGCTAAGAACCAATTGGTTACTTAGCAACGGGACCTACAGCTTATTGTGGAATCCGAACCACAGTATAGCGAGAAATGAATTTCTATAATGGGGGGGCAGTTGTTTAGGGGCAGTTGTCCTGGAACCCCTATATTTAGCCACGTAGCTTAAGACCTTTGTCCATGGAAGTGTTGCTGACCATTACATTATCAAATTTTCATGCCAATGAATGGAAATAATTTTTGTACTAGCTCCATGAAAATTTGATATTTAGTTTTACCTTCTAGTTACACAATTCTAAAGTAGTAAAATTACGTAATTTACATTTTTTTCTTTTGTTCCCAGTACATTTAACGGCACTGTACATTTATTCATTAGTTTGCAGTCAGACTTCAGCTCGTTGTCCCAAAAATTAGGTAAGGGAATTTGAGTCGTCACAACCAATACCCAAACCACATTTCCACTAAGTGTTGAACAAATGGAATTTTCAACAATTCCATGAGGGTGGCTTAGATTAATTTGCTTACGTTTAAAATTTGATATGGGCCTTTCACATGTGAGTTCACTCACACGTGGACACTGTTAAAGTGGTGTATTTCTAAATTAAGTAGTTTTTTTACCTTCAACATCTGTAATTTTAATTTTTTGTCTGCAATCTATTGTGAATTTTGTTGGTGGTTATAGCAGAATGCTGCTGCACTCCATTTGATGTATGTCAAACTTTTTGAATTTGAATCTGCAGTTATATGGATGATAAACCAGATTCCACATACTTTGTTTTCCCCTAAACCGAGGAAGTAGTCAAGAACTGAAAACTAAAGATCCATTATTTATTATAAAAAAAAAAAATTACACTACACAGGCAAATAGTAGGTTTACGAATGCAGAATATCTGAGAAACCTAACTTACAGCCCTATCAGGATTTTAATGAAAAGCTCAGCATGGAAATTTTAGAAATTAAATGAACAGAAGCCTACGTCTATCTTGTCGACATCTTGGATCCCTAGAAATTTCAGGTGCTATATAGAAAGCACGATCAAACTCATTGTCTTTGATAACTTGGCAAACACTGACGTTCATTACAGCATCGCATTCACTAAGATACTGGGTACCAACAATTGCATCCAACTCCTCACAACCTGTATGTTAATGCGTTATTTCACATTCAAAGCCTTGTTGATGGATACCATTTTCAACTTATGCCGTAAGGATAGCATCCCAAACTCTGTGTTCATTAACGGTTCCACAAAGCACTGTTCAAAGCAGCATCGGTTTTATGAACAGCTCCACACAGCACTGCTTTTATTCAAGGATATTATGAACGGCCTCAGTGCCTTCTGATCATGAAGAGCAATCATTGTGCCCATAGTACATTTACTCACTGTCAGCGTTCACGGATAGCCTAACACGCTTTTGACAGGGTTCATGGAAAATAAATTCATTTTCCCAGGTCATGGATGGCATCACAAAACTATTGCCCGTATTCGTGGGTAACACCACAAAACTATTGCCATTGTTCATGAGTAACATTACAAACTCATTGCCAGTATTCAAGAGTTACTTCCAAACTCATTGCTTGTGCATGAGTATCAGATTTATTGCCTGTGTTTATGAGTAACAAATTCATTGCTTGTGTACATAGTGTTACAGGTCTAATCCCATAACCAGGTTCTTTATACAAAACATCTCAGATCTCAACTCTATTTAATGGACAACCCAGATCAACAAAGGCTTATGGATAAAAACAATAAATATTAATGAATTTATTAATTATTGTAAGTACTAATACTTAGTGACACACGAATACTTTACATAGTAATATGGCAACAGCAAGTCCTGGATTCTTTATTACAGCCAAACCATGCAGATACTTATCTTGCTGAGAAATTATACTTAGAGTAGATCCAATTAATTACAAATGCAGCTATCTCCCACAGTATGAAAAATGGTCCTTTCACTTCAAGTGAGCTCTCTAAAATTTGCAAAGTAAATAACAGACAGTAACCAACTGCCACCAAAGTGTTATCACTCTTCTCACTTTCTTATACGGTTATAAGAGCCTAAAACGTACCGGGGCTTCAGTTAATGTCCACAAGCCCAGCTCCTCTTGCGGCTACGTCTCAACCATTACATGGTCACAACAATTACCACACTACATCGAAGACTACCTCCATTAGCGCCGTAATTATCGATACTTCAATGCAATGCCGAAAGAAGACAGACAGCCAAGCTCTCGAGACGTCGTCAGTAACTGCCCACCGGTAACAGCCACTTCGCTCGCACCTCCCTGCAACAAGACCCTCTTCAGAAAAGGAGAAACACGCGTTGAAAGGTAAACAAGCAATTCTCCGTGATGAAAAACAGATTAGCTTGTTACATATAGCAAAACCCATTGCCCATGCTCACTGAGTAACTAAACCCACTGCCCATGCTCGCCTAGTAACAAAACCCACTGCCCATGCATGTAACAAAACCCACTGCCCATGCTCGCCGAGTAACAAAACCCACTGCCCATGCTCGCCGAGTGTAACAAAACCCACTGCCCATGTCGCCGAGTAACAAAACCCACTGCCCATGCTCCATAGAGTAACAAAACCCACTGCCCATGCTCCGAGTAACAAAACCTACTGCCCATGCTCGCCGAGTAACAAAACTCGCTGCCCATGTCCATAGAGTAACAAAACCACTGCCCATGTCCATAGAGGAACAAAACCCACTGCCCATGTCCATAGAGGAACAAAACCCACTGTCCATGTCCATAGAGGAACAAAACCCACTGCCTATGTCCACGGAGTAACAAAACCCACTGCCCATGTCCATAGAGTAACAAAACCCACTGCCCATGCCCATAGAGTAACAAAACCCACTGCCCATGCCCATAGAGTAACAAAACCCACTGCCCATGCCCATAGAGTAACAAAACTCACTGCCCATGCCCATAGAGTAACATAACTCACTGCCCATGCCCATAGAGTAACATAACTCACTGCCCATGCCCATAGAGTAACAAAACTCACTGCCCATGCCCATAGAGTAACAAAACTCACTGCCCATGACCATGGAGTAACAAATCTCACTGCCCATGCCCATAGAAGAACAAAACCCACTGCCCATGACCATAGAGTAACAAAACCCACTGCCCATGCTCCAGTAACAAAACCCACTGCCCAGTAACAAAACCCACTGCCCATGCTCGCCGATAACAAAACCCACTGCCCATAGCCAAGTAACAAAACCCACTGCCCATGCCCATAAGTAACAAAACCCACTGCCCATGTTCGCTGAGTAACAAAACCCACTGCCCATGCTCGCCGAGTAACAAAACCCACTGCCCATGCTCGCCGAGTAACAAAACCCACTGCCCATGCTCGCGAGTAACAAAACCCACTGCCCATGCTCGCCGAGTAACAAAACCCACTGCCCATGCTCGCCGAGTAACAAAACCCACTGCCCATGCTCGCCGAGTAACAAAACCCACTGCCCATGCTCGCCGAGTAACAAAACCCACTGCCCATGCTCGCCGAGTAACAAAACCCACTGCCCATGCTCGCCGAGTAACAAAACCCACTGCCCATGCTCGCCGAGTAACAAAACCCACTGCCCATGCTCGCCGAGTAACAAAACCCACTGCCCATGTCCATAGAGGAACAAAACCCACTGCCCATGTCCATAGAGGAACAAAACCCACTGCCCATGTCCATAGAGGAACAAAACCCACTGCCCATGTCCATAGAGGAACAAAACCACTGCCCATGTCCATAGAGGAACAAAACCACTGCCCATGTCCATAGAGGAACAAAACCCACTGCCCATGTCCATAGAGGAACAAAACCCACTGCCCATGTCCATAGAGGAACAAAACCCACTGCCCATGTCCATAGAGGAACAAAACCCACTGCCCATAACCATAGAGGAACAAAACCCACTGCCCATGTCCATAGAGGAACAAAACCCACTGCCCATGTCCATAGAGGAACAAAACCCACTGCCCATGTCCATAGAGGAACAAAACCCACTGCCCATGTCCATAGAGGAACAAAACCCACTGCCCATGTCCATAGAGGAACAAAACCCACTGCCCATGTCCATAGAGGAACAAAACCCACTGCCCATGTCCATAGAGGAACAGAACCCACTGCCCATGTCCATAGAGGAACAAAACCCACTGCCCATGTCCATAGAGGAACAAAACCCACTGTCCATGCCCATAGAGTAACAAAACTCACTGCCCATGCCCCTAGAGTAACAAAACCCACTGCCCATGTCCATAGAGGAACAAAACCCACTGCCCAAGCCCATAGAGTAACAAAACTCACTGCCTATGCCCATAGAGTAACAAAACTCGCTGCCTATGTCCATAGAGTAACAAAACTCACTGCCCATGCCCATAGAGTAACAAAACTCACTGCCCATGCCCATAGAGTAACAAAACTCACTGCCTATGTCCAAAGAGTAACAAAACTCACTGCCTATGTCCAAAGAGTAACAAAACTCACTGCCTATGTCCAAAGAGTAACAAAACTCACTGCCTATGTCCAAAGAGTAACAAAACTCACTGCCTATGTCCATAGGGTAACAAAACTCACTGCCTATGTCCATAGGGTAACAAAACTCACTGCCTATGTCCATAGGGTAACAAAACTCACTGCCTATGTCCATAGGGTAACAAAACTCACTGCCTATGTCCATAGGGTAACAAAACTCACTGCCTATGTCCATAGGGTAACAAAACTCACTGCTTATGTCCATAGAGTAACAAAACTCACTGCCTATGTCTATAGAGTAACAAAACTCACTGCCTATGTCTATAGAGTAACAAAACTCGGACGCCAACTTTACGTTTAAAAATTTTAATTCAGGCAAAACCTTTATATTGGCCAAAACTTATCTGACTTAACCTAACCACAAACAAACCATTTTCAGGAAGCTAAAATTCTAGTTAAAAAATACCAAGAAGCCAGGCCTGCACATAAATTTGTTTTAACGCTGAATATTGCCGTTTGAAGCTTCTGCAAAATTAACCGAGTGGGAGGGTAGCCAAGCACATCTAAACATAATACCTATCTGAACTTATGAAACTTAGGCAAAAGTACGTAGTTACCACCTGAAATAAAATTTGATTAGTACAAAACCACCCAAGAACCTGCATAGTAGGTCATACGACCTACTATGCAGAACATGGGGCTCCCCCACCCCTCAGGGGTGCCGCCCCTGAAGGGGTGGAGGATAAGGCATATACTGTTCAAGAACAGTATATACAAATTACAGTATACAAATTACAGTATATAAATTAAGGTAAATTTATGGCAAAGTAAATTACAAAAATTTAAAATGAAATTTATGGCTAATTTATCACAAAAATTAAAGAATTAAATTAAAGTAAATTTATCACAAAATTAAAAAAAGTAAATTACAAATTAAAAAAGTAAATCCATGACAAAAAATTAAATTTAAAGTTTTTTTATAAAATTTAAAATGTAAACTTAAGACAAATTAAAAAAAAAAACTAAAACTCGCCGGAAAAAAATACCTCCTACATACCATTTGCTAAAGAGAGCAGCTGTATCATGCGTGTAGCTTGGCCGTTAGAACAGAACTCAAGTCAAACTGGTACCAAAAACATCCTGGAAAAGATAAAGCTTCAGAGTTGTGCGTAACTTACTCTAAAGATTAAGGGTAAACTCATAATGACTGCCAAAGATGTGCAAGAGACTAAACAGGCAGCAAGATTCGAAAATCCCCAGAAATACACAATATTAGCAATAATATGGTAAAGGTCCAGCGTTACCTTGCAGAAGCCCGGGGTTTATTATAGTTTGACCAGCGAGTGACAACAATCGATAGAAACCTCCAGCACCAACTGTAGTCTAGTCGCGTGATAAACGGTCGTTTCGTAAAAACTTCACAACAGGACCAATTACGCTACGATGAAATAAAGAGGAACTGAATACGACACTCCTGAGGAAAAACAGGATCACTCAACAAACTCCTGTTAAACGTCTACCAGCCAGAATGCAGTTACAGTCGCAGGGCCGAAGGTTCAACTGACCGGCGAAGACTCGGAGCTCGTACGATGTTGTCATTTGCCAAGGACTCTAGAGTCTTAGTAGTGTCTAGTTTCTTTGGAACATGACCGAATGCGATCTATGGATATCCTTGAAATCGTTAAGTTTGCAATTATTATTTTTATTTCCTGCTCCCTTTACTTTTACTTGTCTTTTATGGAAGTGTAAAATACAGCACATGATGAATAGATTTTCCGGAAAGTAAATCGTAATTTTTTGGGGGCTCACGAAATAATTTGTAGCGTAAGCTTGTTGCATATATCTTTTCATCACTTTGATGAAATAACTTTTAATCTCGTCGATATTTTGTCATAACGATATATAATGAAATACTATATATATGCGTATATGCAAGTATACCCACACACACAATTGTGTATGTACAGTATAATTGGATACATTACATAAAACTTGCAACACTGGTATATGATTCTCAACCAAGTACAAATGAATATTACTATAATTAAACGTACTTAACCTTTGCATTACTGCCGTAAAACTGATACCCGAGTTTTCATGCAGGATATTTATTTCATTTTTATTACTGAAATATCCAGGCTGCTATCTGTGTCTGCTGTGTTATCTCAGCTTAGGGGTTAACTGCCTCCTTTGAGTAAGCATTGAAAATCCCCGTTTCAGGCATTTGTTTAAAAATATTTCTGCTGATTTTTCGTTTAACTTTTATTCACGTACAAACGTTTCATTCTTGATATATATATATATATATATATATATATATATATATATATATATATATATATATATATATATATATATATATATATATATATATATATACATATACATATACATATATATATATATATATATATATATATATATATATATATATAAAGTATACCTTAGTTTAACCAGACCACTGAGCTGATTAACAGCTCTCCTGGGCTGGCTGACGGATTACTTATTTTACGTGGCTAAGAACCAGTTGGTTACCTAGCAACAGGACCTACAGCTTATTGTGGAATCCGAACAACATTATACCGAGAAATGAATTTCTATCACCAGAAATAAATTCCTCTAATTCTTCATTGGCCGGTCGGAGACTCGAACTCTGGCATAGCAGAGTGCTAGCCGAGAACTCTACCGACTGGCCCAACGAGGAACTTATATATATATATATATATATATATATATATATATATATATATATATATATATATATATATATATTCCAAAAGTATTTCACCTATTTCAAATGAAAAAAATATCTGACATTTTTATGTTATTTGCCAAAATCAAATAGTGTAGTTGCTTGTATGTCGCTGTCATTCCATGGTAGTTCTGAACTCAGATTTCTTTAACAAATCACTTGCCCTTTGCAATGAGCGGAAAATCAACCCCACCCCGCCACCTTTCCTTCCTCTCTCTCTCTCTCTCTCTCTCTCTCTCTCTCTCTCTCTCTCTCTCTCTCTCTCTCTCTCTCTCTCTCTCTCTCATTGATAAAAAAGAATTTTTGCTAGTGTGTACTGATGGAATGTACCGTGCTCATTGCCCTATGTTGTAAGGTTTAGAAAGAGATGATGAATCTGGGGGTCTCTTTATTTAAATATAAATCAAAATACTATTCTCCGGAAAGTGATCTATAATGTCCTTTTCTTGAAAAGAATGGATATTTTTCAGCATTATATTTTCTTGGACTATTTACTATCGCTACATTAATTCATAAAAATCTTTGACTTGTTGATGAAAAAAACATTTAATAAATCATTTCTATTAGCAATTAAAACCAATATTTTGCTCTGATTTGCATATCAGAATGACTCAGAACGACCGTTTTATCCCTGGGCGCCTTGTGCAGTCTTAGCAGCCTGCTGTGCAGCGGCCTTCAATTCTTCTTCAGTTGGGTACTGGAGGGTGGCACCTGGCTGGCACTCGTACACAGGGCAGCAGGCTGGGTATGGCTTGTCTTTGTCGGCTTCGTTCTTGACTCTGCAGCCGGGAGAAGGCTTGGGCTCAAAGCCACAGTCTTCCACCTTTTCGAAGAGTTTGCCTTCATTCTGAATGCAGGTGGATTTGCCACAGAAGGGAGCCAGGGACCAAGTCTGGCCCACTGGGAAGGCCTTTTTGGCAGTGAATGCGTAGCATTGACCTGCAGCCTCTGTTGAACATGAATATAATTCGTGAGTATAACAGACAACCAAATGCTGTTTACAGAGTGTAATGTTTTATTATTATTTTCTCCCAACATGACATAACACAATGACTTCATACTTAAATAAATCACTGGACTCTACTGATACTGATATCACTCTCGTTAAAAGATATGCACGTTTCTAAATAAAATATTATTGACAGATACTAACCTGGGCGGATTTCAGCAGGCAAATTTCGAACATTTGGTTTTGGCTGAATCACAGTCTGGCCGAGAGCCACAGCAACGCAGAAGGAGGCTACAATTAGGAACTTCATCTTGGCTGTGATGGAAAGAAAAGAGAAATTTTTAGTTGGAAATTTTCAGTTTTAATCATAAAAGGGTGCCGTTATTAGAATAAAGTATCACTTTGTTCATACACATTCATCAGAAGTTGTGTCCTCGATCAAGAATTCTCTTTAAAGAAATGTACTTTTGAACTATTGCATATTCCCCTAGGTTGACTGATATTATAAATGATAAAAAAAACGATCCCAAAGCACTAAGTTCCAGTCAGTCTGCTGCAATAAATTAGCAAGAACCCTTAAGTCATAATGTTTCTGACACGAAGAGGGAGAAAAAAAGGGATGGTAAGGGCTTTACAGTACATTTTTTTTTAATACAAAAAAAATGAGAATTTCTTAGACAAACCTAATCCGGAATCAAGAAGTTTCCCAAGCATTAATTTATTGCAAGGATTTTATAAATTATCCCTTACTTTTTTAGCATTACACCGAACTGATTTTCAGGTCATTTAGTTATACCATTTTGGTTCTGGAATCTCTGATAATTAAATCAGATTGAAATAACTGATGTTTAAACTCAAATGCTGTTGAAAAATATTACACCAAATCTTTTTACTTGAAATTTTTAGAGTACAATGAGCACATGGCGTATTTTCTGTTTTAAAATAAATCATTTTAATTTCGACGTTCGTGACATTTTCAAGAGAACTAATCTATTTATGTAATTTTGTTTATCAAGGGAAAGCCTTGCCATATTAAAACAAAATCCAACACTGGATTAATAGCAACTTCCATTTATGTTTGGCTTTTTAACTGTCTTGGTAAAATTAACATTGGATCATGTCATTTAAGGTGTCAAAGAATACGGGTAATATTAATAACTGCTGCAAACAATAAATTAACCTGTCTTTTCAGTACTTACCTTAGCTCACTGTAGTGTTGGTGCTGCACTGAAGGACAACAGATGTATTCTGTAATGACCAACGATCCTGTGATTGTTTATATTCGACGAGCGAGTATCTTGTGAGAAGCCAAACGTTCCATTTTTCACTCGTTTTCTTATGCCATCTAGGTACTTTGGTTTTTTTTTTTGTAGTAAGGTTAGCGCCTCATATTACTATCTATTTGTCCTATATTAACTGAAAATAAAAGATGGTAAATAGAAATATTTATTGCCCATATACACATTACAACGCAGAGCGTAACCAAACCTTTGGCACCTGCAAAGCTTAGTCAATTCCCAGGCACCTTAGTGACGAAATGTCATGAATAAGAACCTGTGACGCCGAGTAACATCCTCGCAAAAACAGGTGGAGCAGCTCTTAGCCCCTAGACATAATCCTAGAAAGAAGAAGAAACTTTCAAGAGTTACGGGAAATTTTTCCAATGAAATCTAACTACTCTCTTCTCTTCTCTTGGTTGAGTCGACTGTTTAACTGTTAGATAGTTTAAAACAGGAGAGATAAATAACTTTGAATCTAATTAGGGATGCGAATATCGATAAATTTTTCCAGTAATAATGAACGTGAGATTCTTGTTTTCTTTTCTTTATAACGTGATCATGATCTTGGTAAAGGAAGTACCGTGAATGCATCATTTCAAAGAAGATCCAAATCTCTCTTTTAAAGACTAGGAAAACCTGTAAGCCTGATGTTCGTTACTTTCCGGGAGGACAAATGTGGGGGCGATATTGCCTTTGGAGTTGCTGTCCTATTACAGCAAGGATAACTTTTTAAAACAACCACATGCTGACGTCGATTCATGATAAAAAACAATTTTACAAAACGGACAAACACCAACATTCCTTGACGGCAAAGGCAGTTATATAAAGCATCTAAATGCTGTAGCCCCTTGCAGCAAAAACTGTTTTACAAAACGACCGAATCACGCTGTCCTCCCACAGCAAAAACATTGTCATAAAGCAACCAAACCCTACTGTCTCTGTGGTTGCACCCCATAAATGGTACAAACTAAACATTTAATTGGTCACCTCGAGGCAAAGTTTTATATTTTTTGCGAACGAATAAACCGCTTTTCAACTGCTCGGTGTTAAAAATGAAGAGCTAAGAATTGCATTACAAAAGCTCGGTAGTAGCTAAGTACCACTTCCGAAACCATACCTCGCAGGCAGAGGAAGAAGGAAAAGTGTTGATCACCCTGAAGACAAACAAGTTCATTTCGATGACGCAAGAGACGTCTGGCGCGTGGCAGATGAGACAGCGGTTATTCCGAGGATTTTAACTGGATTCAACTGGACGGGAGATGGTGAGTCACAGGTCTTTGTAACAAAGTACGTAATAAAATGCATGAAACTGGAGTCACCGCGATTTTTCTCTATATTCCTGTTATGTCGTTCGGTGGGTAAACAATAATAATAAGAAATAGAGTAATTATTCCCTGGTGTATTATGCACTAAACCCTACGTCATCAGCACGAAGGATGTCAATAACCCCAGGGCTGACCTCTGGGATGAATGAAAATTCCTTATAGATGACTTCTTCGGAACCTTTGCTCATAGACATTGTTTTTGTCGATTAATGAGAAGTATTTATCAGGGGCTCATAATATACTCAGCAATTCCAGTGAAATTCGAATGAACTGACCCTCAAAATATGGCGTCCTTACACAACAATATTGCATTCCATGTTTTATTATTGCCATATAAAAGGTCAGCTGTTGATTCCGCCACTTCCCCACCCCACACCCTGGTGTCCCTTGTTCATAAGAGATAAGGAGGCCTGCCGAAGAAAACGAGTGAAAGGAAAA
>NC_089746.1:24291647-24349147 GCF_040412425.1 Macrobrachium rosenbergii
TACTACAAAAAAAAAAAAACATTATTCGAAGACCTTAGTAAATATTTTTGTACTGAAGTGAGTCAGGAAAGTCAAGTTTGCTACTATTTAATAATAAATGGGCATTAGAGTTTGACTTTTATTTTTATCAATGGATTAATAATAATATGCCTGACTTTTCTTGTAATGACATTTCTTTATTTATATTTTAATAGTTATTATTTTTTCAATATTACGTAATGTTTCTGCACCACAAGAATATCCGAAGTGTTCACTCGCCAAAACTGTTTATGTATGACAGATTTTGAAAGAATGAACAGATTTTTTTTATATATATATATATATATATATATATATATATATATATATATATATATATATATATATATATATATATATATATATATATATATATATATATGTGTGTGTGTGTGTGTGTGTGTGTGTGTGTGTGTGTTTGTGTGTGCGTATGTGTGTGTGTACAAACACACACACACACATATATATACTGTATATATATGTATATATATATTATATGTGTATGTATATATATACATATATATACATACGTACATATGTGTATATGAGTGTGTGTGTATGAGAGAGAGATGTCATCCACACAACAGATATGCAATATCAGTAACAAAAAGGAAAAAACTTTTACAGTCATAAAATGCCCCTATAACTCTTTCACCATCGCTGACTTTTTTGAAAGGGGTGCACTAGGCGCAAAAGGACAAAGTTTTAACAACAACATTCGAATGGTAGTGTAAACACGTGGAGATGGAATTCCCATTGTGCAAGCCCCTCCTCTCTCTCTCTCTCTCTCTCTCTCTCTCTCTCTCAAAATACTGACACATGCAGCAATCACCGTGGAAATATCGGGTCAAGCGAATTCTATCGACAATAACTTCATAAAACCATTATCTGAAGCTCGCTATTCAATGTCGTCTGCAACTGTGGAGCAAACGTTACATTCTCTGTTCATTGTTTCCTTCGTTGTCATTGCTGACTGGGGCATACCGCATTTGTTGAATTCATTTGCTTTCTACTGGCAGACGGCCAGTGAATGATTTGTATTTATGCAATAAATGCAACGCACAGATACAAAACGAAAGATGTTTGGACGCTTTTTATGGAGATTAGAGAAGTTTCTACGGCTGAAAGGGGTATCTGGGAAATTTTTACGAATCGCAGAGGCGTTTAGGAATGCTGAATGATTTACACTAGGGATACAAAGGATGCATCTTTGGTTCATAAGATATAGTATGATTTAAAGGAAAGTTTACCTTGTTTGTACGGTTTATACTAATGCTGCTGAGGACAATTCTACGGCTTAAAGGCATATGTAGCATGCTTGTCGGATTTATAGGATTGCTGAGGATAAATGCACGATTTACTTTAATAGCGAGGATGTGTGCACGATTTGTAACGACAGTAAGGGTACTGGAACGATTTCTAGGGACACTGAGACTTGATGGGATATTGAAGAAGTCTATGTTTATAAGCACACTAGCGTTATTTATACGATTTATAAGAACACTAGCGTTATGTATACTCTTGACAGAAAACGTTAGGATATCAATAAGTTGTATAGGGACAGTGAGGATATTGCTACGATACATAGGGACACTGAGGACGTATCTATGATTCAGATAGTTATTTCGGTTGCTGCACAACCACTCATAGGGATATTGGGGATGCTTGAGTGATATCCTATTTACTTGAGAAAGCCTCATATAAAACGAGATGGCCAAATCATTGCTTTCTGTGAATAATTTTCATCCCCCGTCAAAGCTATTTCCAATTCTTTCCCTCTGGCTCTTCACCTGTGCCATCCATGTAGAGTTGCGATAAAGAGATTGATGCAGATAACATATATATATGGTTTCTCGGTTACATTTCTCTTTCATCTGGTTCTTATCTCCGTGGATAATTAGAAGCTTGTTACATATGGTCGAACTATTTGTTAAAATATTTACACTGGTAGCTGTATGTCTTGTTCAGCCAATTGTTGTGGCCATGTGCCCCGTGCAGTAAGCTGTGCTGGATCCGTACTAACCAGTAAGGTATAGTAGCTGTATGTCCTATCCAGTAGGCTGTGCTTGATGAGTGTCCTTTCCAGCTGAATTTCCTATCTAGTAAGCTGTGTTTGATGAATGTCCTTTCCCGCTGAATGTCCTATCCAGTAGGTTGTGTTTGATGAATGTCCTTTCCAGCTGTATGCCCTATCCAGTAGGCTGTGCTTGATGAATGTCCTTTGCAGCTGAATGTCCTACCCAATAGGCTGTGCTTGATGAATGTCCTTTGCAGCGAATGTCCTACCCAGTAGGCTGTGCTTGATGAATGTCCTTTCTAGCTGTATGTCCTATCCAGTAGGCTGTGTTTGATGAATGTCCTTTGCAGCTGAATGCCCTATCCAGTAGGCTGTGCTTGATGAATGTTCTTTCCAGCCGAATGTCCTACCCAGTAGGCTGTGCTTGATGAATGTCCTTTCCAGCTGAATGTCATACCCAGTAGGCTGTGCTTGATGAATGTCCTTTCCAGCTGAATGCCCTAGCCAGTAGGCTGCGCTTGATGAATGTCCTTTCCAGCTGAATGTCTTACCCAGTAGGTTATGCTTGATGAATGTCCTTTCCAGCTGAATGTCCTACCCAGTAGGCTGTGCCTGATGAATGTCCTTTCTAGCTGAATGTCCTACACAGTAGGCTGTGCTTGATGAATGTCCTTTGCAGTGAATGTCCTATCCAGTAGGCTGTGTTTGATGAATGTACCAGCTGAATGTCCCACCCAGTAGGCTGTGCTTGATGAATGTCCTTTCTAGCTGTATGTCCTATCCAGTAGGCTGTGTTTGATGAATGTCCTTTCCAGCTGAATGCCCTATCCAGTAGGCTGTGCTTGATGAATGTCCTTTGCAGCTGAATGTCCTATCCAGTAGGCTGTGTTTGATGAATGTCCTTTGCAGCTGAATGTCCTATCCAGTAGGCTGTGTTTGATGAATGTCCTTTGCATCTGAATGCCCTATCCAGTAGGCTGTGTTTGATGAATGTCCTTTCCAGCTGAATGTCCTATCCGGCAGGCTGTGCTTGATGAATGTCCTATCCAGTAGGCTATGCTTGATGAATGTCCTTTGCAGCTGAATGTCCTATTCAGTAGGCTGTGTTTGATGAATGCCCTTTGCAGCTGAATGTCCTATCCAGTAGGCTGTGTTTGATGAATATCCTTTCTAGCTGAATGTCCTATACAGTAGGCTGTGTTTGATGAATATCCTCTCTAGCTGAATGTCCTATACAGTAGGCTGTGCTTGATGAATGTCCTTTGCAGCTGAATGTCCTATCCATTAGGCTGTGTTTGATGAATGTCCTTTCCAGCTGAATGTCCTATCCAGTAGGCTGTGCTTGATGAATGTCCTTTGCAGCTGAATGTCCTATCCATTAGGCTGTGCTTGATGAATGTCCTTTGCAGCTGAATGTCCTATCCATTAGGCTGTGCTTGATGAATGTCCTTTCCAGCTGAATGTCCTATCCAGCATGCTTATGTAACTGAATATCCTAACCAGCAGGTAGGCGGGTCAAAGTGTTAATTAGAAGGAGCCGTGCTCACATTAAGCTTACCACAAATTTGCACTGAGGTGAAGATTAAAAAAAAAAAAAACAGTTGTAACCAGTTCTCACGTTGTTTTTCTCTTTAATTTCTCAGTGGGGTTACTGCTAAGACCTGAAAGCACGATTGCTTTAAAAATTGGGTGTTTTTTTATATAATAACTTTATATAATAACCTGATGATAATCTTCAGAAGAATAATTATGATAAAGAATAATTATGAATCACGACGACAGAAAGACCGATTTGAAAGGCAGCTGATGAGTGAGATGAAAGTGAGATGGTGAAAGTGCAATGAAAGTGAGATTATGCTTAATCTAAAGATTCTTAGACTGTTTATTTTATGGAAAATGGAAAACTTAATTAGGGGACTTTGTTATAAAGGTGTTAAACTCAGAAAATAATTACGTAAGTTCCAAGAAAATTAGATTTCATAACCACCAACTTTCTTTTACAGTGTTCTCTCCCTATTCCTCTGCTTCCGGGTTTAATTTCATTATTACCTTAAACTCCCTTATATTTTATGTTTTATGTATTATCCTCATTTTTAATATTTTTTTTATTTAAAAGTAGATCCAGTCATAGCCTGCAGACTAAATTCCCTGACTAATTTATCCTTGCACGAAAATTGACCGCGCCCTTTTTCTTCTCTCTCTCTCTCTCTCTCTCTCTCTCTCTCTCTCTCTCTCTCTCTCTCTCTCTCTCTCTCTCTCTCTATATATATATATATATATATATATATATATATATATATATATATATATATATATATATTTATATAATATATATACATATATAGATATGTATATAAATATATATACAGATAGATATACATATATTATACATTTATGTATGAATGTTTTATATATATATATATATATATATATATATATATATATATATATATATGTATATATGTGTGTGTGTGTGTGTGTGTGTGTGTGTGTGTGTGTGTGGGTGGGTGGGTGGGTGGGAGATGAAGGGGTGTGCATGAGCGTGCGTGCGTGGGCGTGCGCGCGTGTGCATTAGGCTACAGGATCATTTATATCTAGTTCTTTAGTCAGAGTTATGCATCGAGGAAAAAAAAATAAATATTGTACGTTAAAAGAAACTCCATTTCCTAACAATGGCTTTTGTTCGTCGCCGTAATGAGTAATATTTTTTTTTTTTCTTTTTGGTACGTAAGCTGATCTCAAGGCTTTCCGGTTTGCTCTCTGGGATATTTGGGTGCTTGCTTGCATAGTCAGACTGAAATGTCATAATTTTTTCCCAACCTTTTATTTTTGTCGTTATATTGCCTTTTATTTTTATCCCTGCATTTGTGCGTTAGGTTATATATATATATTTATATATATATATATATATATATATATATATATATATATATATATATATATATATATAAAATATATATATATACGTATATGTATGTAGGTATACAAAAATATATATATATATATATATATATATATATATATATATATATATATATATATATATATATATATATATATATATATATGACAATGTATGGGATGTTATCTATTCTTGGTGGTATATCCCAGTAAAAATACCAGATACTATCACGACCATATTTTATAATATATTACCATATATATATATATATATATATATATATATATATATATATATATATATATATATATATATATATATATATATATATATATATATATATATATATATATATATATATATATATACGTGTGTGTGTGTGAGTGGGTTTGAAGAAAGAGAAAGAGAGATAGATAAAAAACCGAGAAATATCATCAAAACCGTTAATCAGCTCATGATCTGAACTACTGAGCTAGTTGCCCTCATGAAAAGAAAAAAAAAATAGCAAAATCCAGTTCTCACTTGAACCACAGAGTATTCTTGCAGCAAATTCTGATATCCTCCGCTGAGCGACGTTATCAATTTTTAAAAATAAAAATTTTTGTTTTAATAGTTAATTTTGTTCGTCTTTAATTTATTTGAACTTCATGCATTGAATATTGCAAGTTAGAAACTGGTTATATTAAGTAGCCTGACCAACAGGGAATACGATAAATAATAATGTGAAATCAAGAAAACATGCAACTGGTAACTGGTCCTTTGCTGTCTCTTAGTCACTTCCTGCTATTCTCAACAATATATAAAGCACTCGAAGCCTTCCACATTACCAGTTGTTCTGTCAGTGTGGCAACAAGGCTTCCAAACCAACCAGGTACGCTTGTTTCAGCGGTTAAAACGTCTAGAGTTTGTGCGTGTGTGTTCGCGCTTGGGTGGTAATCTCTTTCTCTCCCACTGTCGCACTATCTCTCGCTCTCTCCCAGAGGCTATCTTTCTCTCCTTCCGTGTAATGGTGTTATGCAACTCTGTGAGATTGGAAAATTTTTTAGTCTTTATTTTTTTCTCACGTATCAGATTTGAAAGCTTTGTAATTCTCTCTCTCTCTCTCTCTCTCTCTCTCTCTCTCTCTCTCTCTCTGTTTGCCAGTCTGTCTGTCTGTCTGTCTCCCCTTTGAGTATGTTGTTACGGCCTTACACATCTGTGTCCGTGGATGTTAGTGTATATATAAATACATACATATATACAAATATGTGTGTGTGTGTGTATTTAGGGTATTTCAAATTCTTTCTCTCTGATGTACATATGTATATGCAAGCACGCTGTGTGTTGTGTATTTATAAGACATATATATATATATATATATATATATATATATATATATATATATATATATATATATATATACATATATATATATATATATATATATATATATATATATATAAATATATATATATATATATATATATATATATATATATATATATATATTTATATATATACAAATATATATATATATGTATATATATATATATATATATATATATATATATATATATATTTATATAATATCTCACGCCATCTTTCTCACGCCATCTTTTCCTGCCCACAGCCATGAAGGTCCTGATCGTAGCCTCTTTGTGCGTCGCCGTGGTGCTTGGTCAAACTCGCATCCCAGCGAAACCAACCACTCGCAAGTTGCCTGCTGATGTTCTCAGAGGTAAGGTTTTTTTTTTTTTTTTTTTTTTTTTTTTACATTCTCACATGCATATTTATGGCGTTCTGATGAAAATGAATATTTCCATTTTCGTTTTCTTTTTACTGATAATTGCTTTCTCTTTTTTTTTTTTTGCAGCATCCCCATTTGCATATTTATATATTCCGCTTTGTAAAACATGAAAATGGCTGTTTCCAGTTTAACGTTGTTTTTACTGATAAGTGTTTTCTCTGAGAAAACTACTATAATATATTTGGATTTTTTTAGCATCCCCACTTGCATATTTTCCATATTTATATAATTCGTTTTGTAAATCATGAAAATGACTGACAATTGTTTTCTCCGAGAAAATTACTATAATTTTTTTGTGGTATCCCCACATGAATATTTATGTCGTTTTGTAAATAATGACATTGTCCATTTTCAGTTTGTTTTTTCCGGTAATTGTTTTTTTCTGAGAAAATTGCCATAAATTTAATTTTTCATCTTAATGACGTTGGATTATTTCATAAGATTATATTTCGGTTTTATTCTTCTTTGGCAACTGACCATAATCATCATTATAATAATTTCAAAAGAACTGCTTTATTCTAAAATGCCTTTGACCTCACTTGTTCTCGCCCTTTACAGTAGGCGACCGAAAGTGTATAGCCTACTATAAGATAGCAATGAACTTTTTGTCGCATGAAAATTCTTATAAAAAAGAGAACAAGAAATAAAACTGGCTGTCATTGATATGGAAATTAATGTCACAAGTCTTAAGTCGCATGCAAAATTCTTATAAAAAAAAGAGCGCAGAACTTAAAACTGCCTTTTAATAATATGGAAAGCTCGTCACAAAACTGATACAGGACAAATCTGTCAAGGGAGACCTGACTGTCCTGTACACTTCAGCAATGTGATCGGACGACAACAATTCTGTTAGACATATAAACAAACTCATTATCATCTTTCCTCCTGCAACAGATTTCCCCGGCGCTTGCTTCGCATCCACTGCCTGCAGGGTCTTCAAGGTGGGAGAATCCTGGCCTCTGACTCCCTTCTGCGGCAAAGCCACCTGTTTGAAGGAGGGAGAAAGCCTTCTGGAACAAGTGGAAGACTGCGGAGTCAGACCAAAGGAATCTCCAGGATGCCGCATTGCCAACGAAGCTGATCTCACAAAGGCCTACCCTACTTGCTGCCCCGTCTACGAGTGCCAGGAAGGCGCTGCTCTGCAGTTCCCAACTGAGGAAGAACTGAAAGCTGCTGCAAAAGAGGCTGCCGTAAGGGCAGCATCTGCTGTACAGGGCCCACAGTCCTCCGCTGCTCCCGCTGCAGCATAAGCACTTGAAACACACACTCGCATTTTTCATTTTCATACACACCGGGATCACCATCTTGTGCAACAAGTAGCTGCTACCAGAGTGACTAGTACCATTAAAAAACAAATGAAAGACAAAACTACCTAAGTTGAAGATTTTATTGTAATTTAACTTCTCAACCTGATTTGAAAGTTTGCATTTGTTCCTGCACAAATATACTTTTGTAATGCCACTCATGTGATTCTATATACCAAATACAAAACACTATACAAATTATTTTTGTGTTTTCATTCATACCTATTCTTCAGATTTGACTGAACATCGGTGCAACTCTATTTTCTTTTTTCTTCTGTCTGCCAATGAAAGAGGCCAAATAGGCGTTACCTGTGATGAATTTCGAGAAAAAGTTTGTTAAATCCGAATTTCTAAACTTGTACCCAAAAGGCTGGCATGCATTTAAAAATTCTACTGAATTTTATAGCTGTTACAAGTAAGCGAGGACTTTGTATGATGTTTTTTTTAACGGAATTTGTTCTTTCAACTAAATGCTTAAAAGCAAATAAATGTCTGATAATGAGTCAGCAACTTCAAAACATATTTATCCTGTGTTTAGTTATTTGCCAAGAACTCGCTACGAAAAAAATCCAAATAAGTTTATCTAAAAAAATAGTCCTTTATTGATAATGACGAAAATCACAGATATTTTATCTTACTTTAGGTGGCTATTTGTTATATCTGGTAAATGACGACTTTCTCGTTAGGATTTCTAAATCATGAGAACATACAATACTGTAATAACATGGGAGTTATAAAAAGCTGGGCAAAGTAAATGAAAATCCATCTACTTCAGATATTTTCATTTACAAAATTGGTACTAAGATGTAATAGATGTTTCTCTTTTAATAGACTTAAGCAAAATAGTTTTCTTTGCTTATTAAATGCCATGGTCTTGGAACTTAAGAAAGCACATCTGATCTTCAACATCTCTAACCATCTATTTCCATGTTTTCATACTAATGAACATTTACAGTTAACACTGAAACTTTTGAATCAGAACGGTAACAAATAAGTAACAGCCGAACTATGGAACATGATATATATATATATATATATATATATATATATATATATATATATATATATATATATATATATATATATATATATGTATATATATATACATATATATATATATATATATATATATATATATATATATATATATATATATATATATCAGTTTATAGATTTACACATTTAAAGAAAAGAAGGATATTACACAAAATGCTGAACAGTTTGTTTTGCTTAGGATTCACAAAGCCTATGTAGTTTCAATACACAAACAGTAAGCCAGTAAAGGAAGTTTTACAGACAGCATCGAGAAATCACGTGTTAGTTTCAGTATCAACCAAACTGTCTGCGGTTATTTGTGAATTACATTCGATTCCTCGAACTAGAGGCTTTATTGTGCCACCTAAAATAAGTTAGTGGCTTTTATACACCAATTACTCTCGTTAAACAATAGAGTGGATTTCTTCTATTCTGAGCTGATGGTTCATAGCCAGAGCCGTTATCATTGAAGCTAATCGTGATTGACAGAATGTCATGATGCTCGCCACCAACCACAGTTTACCTGCAAATGGATCGGCCAATCAGAAGCAAGATAAAAACTTCAGTGATACCTGCAGAGGACATAGGCCGTCAACTCAAGAATAAATAAGTCTAATAAAATAAACGGCATAGGTTCAGAATGATTAAAGAAGGAAGTAGATTGCCTAATAATCGTCTGCAAATCAAACTATCCTGAAGTAGTGGAGGCAGTTTTGGCCAGAATAATATGCTCTGTCTCTGCAGGATATAATTATATGCCTTGGAAAGAAAACTGCCATGGCCGTAAATGAAGTAGAAAGGAAGGCCACAGCTGAACCATTGTTGACGGAAACAGTCTAACCGCGAAGTTCCTATCAGAACTTCCAGTGGAAAAGGGACACTTCGAGCCAAGAAAAGGATCAGGAGCGGGATAAATGAATGACAACAATTCAGGAAAATTATAACAATACTGGTTCCCCAGAAATTGACTTGGAGTCATGTAATTTATTTACTTCTTCACGGAAATAGAAAATCTCTAAGACAAAGACGCTGACCTTAAACGCCATGTAAACCCATTGCAAGGCACCATTTGCTGTAGCATCAGCCATGGCAACTCCATTGAGGGAATGAAAAATTAATAGGTAATTCTATCCACAACTCTCCATTCCTTCTTTTTCCTAAATTAACATGGAATTGATCCTCGGATCCAATACTTCAGTCCTCCATTTAATTAGAAAACTAGAAAGTTCTTCAAGCCGAAATATGGACATCCATTAGACAGGAACCGTTCGGGCACAGCAGCTGCCTTAGGCGGCAGCAGCTGATTGTCGGAGGTGTTTTTATTCGATAACAGACATTAGTTTATGGGGGTAAATTTCTTGGAAAAAAAAAAAAAAAAAAAAAAGAAGTTTGATAATATAACGGTAAATTGCGTTAGTTCAGTGTCTAGCAAAAAGTATCTCGCATAAGAAACCAGTTCCTCTCTCATGAAGGCCAAACTCAGGTGCTCTCTCTCTCTCTCTCTCTCTCTCTCTCTCTCTCTCTCTCTCTCTCTCTCTCTCTCTCTGTCTCTCTGTGTGTGTGTGTGTGTGTGTACAACAAAAGCAAAAAAATAACTTAAAGTCATTGAGGATATGAGAGTCTGGGAATGAAAAGACGATAGAATATATTTGTATGAAAATGATTTTCAAACGTAACAATAACAGTTTCAGGAAAAATACATTGAAAACGATATATTTTCGCTCGTTTTCCTTCGACACCTTCGTTTAAATGAAAATTCGTTAAATGGTGGAAAACGCAAATCACCAAGAATTGGGACTTGATGGCTACATTTGTTACAGAATGATCATCCAGAATAAGAAATACAATCACTGCTTCCCAAAACAAGACCTATTGCAAATATCTTTCCATACAATTGCTTAAGAATTTATTAGAGTCAATAAACTTTTCGAAATATCCTCTCTTTTGTATTCTGTTGTCTTAAGGTTGCAGTTGGTCATGTCTTTGGCAAATCCACTCTTGATTCTGACAATCAAAACCTATCTCACCAACAGACGTTGACTTTGTGAATTTACATTATGATGGGAAAGCCGATAGAATAATATTCTAATAGGTTAAGCTGGCTCAGTAAATCAATTTCATTTGAAATGCATGAACTGAAAATAACTGTATCCTAGTATCGTATGCAATTCAGGCTAATACTTTTTTTTCTTCAAGGTCAAAGCGTGTATTTGAATTTCTTAAGCTTCCATCGTCCTGGTAAAGTTCTTTTTTATTCTTTCTGCAAAATGAACACAGATCGTCGCTATCAGACTACTTTTTTTTTTACTACAATTTGACCACGCATAATGGTTTTTTAAACGTTCATTGTAAGCATAAGAAACTGAGCTGGAGCTGAAGAGGAGCGTGTTTACATATCTTTATTATATACACGGTCAAGTTATTGCATTAATTACGCTTTGCAATTTTTAGTGTCATCTCAAGCACTGAGGGTCGAACAATGAAGGGTAATGTCTTCACAAATCTTATTATGACTCAGGAGTTCTCCCGATCTGTTAAAGATAGTTGACTAAATCTAACAATTATGTAGCCTGCAACTCCCTAGTGGCACGTTTATTCAAAGCAGACACTAATTCTTTGTGACACTTGACTTTTGAAACAATTATATTTACATTTTCTTTCAGCGAGTCAGATTTAAGAGAATTAGCGTTTTGTGAGTGATCTTTATTAGAGAAATAATCGATTTTCTTTTATCTTCTCTTTTGAAGGACGTAGAAATGCAGTGAACTGGCTTGAAATGAATATCTGAAGTGACTCTGCATATTTTTTGAATGAACTGAAATTTATTCAGTATCTACTGGAAAGTTTTGGGTTTTGAGTGGGCGCGGTCTCACTTCTTGATCGATTCAGCCTTGAAGGCCTGAGAAACCGGTCCTAGGTAACCGGTTCGTTCTTTAAAGAGAATTTAACTGGAATCATTATTTCTTAGAGAGAACATTTTAAATGATATTTATGTGGCAATAGTCTAACTGTGTTTTGGACACGAACAGATACTAGTATGTATGTATATATATATATATATATATATATATATATATATATATATATATATATATATATATATATATATATATATATATATATATATATATATATATATATATATATATATATATATATTCATATCTATATATACAATATTTATCCATATATTTATATATATATATATATATATATATATATATATATATATATATATATATATATATATATATATATATATATATATATATGTATATGTATATATATATATATATATATATATAAATATTATATATATATATATATATATATATATATATATATATATATATCTATATATATATATATATACTGTATATACACAGTATATTTGCTTGGGTTTCTTGTGCATGAAGTGATAAGAAAGACAGAATTATGGGAAAACAGTTTTGACAAGGATTTCAAGATAAAACCAAGGTCTCATAAACTGAAATTCCGTTTTTTTTTTATTGACTGGCTGTCAATTCGTACACCTGAGAGAGAGAGAGAGAGAGAGAGAGAGAGAGAGAGAGAGAGAGAGAGAGAGAGAGAGAGAGAGATAATTTACATATTACGTCATTGTTAGATTCAGATCATGAGTCAATGGATATTTTAAGTAAAAGAGAATGTCTGTGATTTGTATCACCATGTCGAACAGTAATCAAATTATTAACTTAAAAGCAAGCTCAAGTGTTACAGGATAATTAAACCCTTAGCCGAAAGGCGAGAGAACATGTAAGATAAAAGGCAGAGTGGAAAGTGAAAGCAGTCTAGATAACAGGCAAAATGTGGGGCAAACCCACTCGCTGTTTCTTAAGATAACCCAAATAAAAGCGGTTTTCACATTTTCTTCATATAATATCAAAATGGAAAATCTTGATGAGAGAGAGAGAGAGAGAGAGAGAGAGAGAGAGAGAGAGAGAGAGAGAGAGAGAGTACTTTTGACATGTCGAATCCTTGTATTTCGTTGTTTCTTCTGGTGTTTTTGTTGTAGCTGCTGCTGCTATTGTTCCGCGCATAACTTATTCGATTCCAGGGTAAGCGTCATTTCCATGTAACTTAGTCATGCAGTTTCTTATATATAACTTAGGTCAGGAAATGCTGACTAACCTTCAGCAAAGGTGCCAACATTTCATTTATCCTTTCACTTATCGAAACTACTTATATTTTCTCTTTGGTAACTTTCTCCAACAGGTGATTGTTAATTTTACAGTGCAGATGAAGAAATTGCCGAGGCAATTAACACAAAAGTTATCGAATATCAAAATCAGATCAACTTTTTTGAAAGGGAAAAAGGGAAAACAAAGAATGTTAACTAGGTGGCAACTCTTTTTGTATCCCAATGCCAAGACGCTGGATATAAAGCTTGTCAGGAGCCACGGTTCAGCACAACTTCCCAGGAAATTATCCAATCTAATCAAGTAAGTTTCCTAAGATAACACAAGAAAATGGTTACGGTCTCTCTCTCTCTCACTCTCTCTCTCTCTCTCTCTCTCTCTCTCTCTCTCTCTCTCTCTCTGGCAAGGGCTAAAGTTTAGGATGTTACTGCTGTTGAATATATTGAAAATATATGCATTTGTGGTCGTGAAAAAAACGAAGTTAAATTAAGTAGTGCCTTCTTTTCTCTACATGTGTAGATCTATAAACTTATGTATCTCTCTCTCTCTCTCTCTCTCTCTCTCTCTCTCTCTCTCTCTCTCTCTGGCAAGGGCTAAAGTTTCGGATATTACTGTTGTTGAATATATTGAAAATATACGTATTTTGTGGTCGTGAAAAAAACGAAGCTGAATTAAGTAGTTCCTTCTTTTCTCTACATGTGTAGATCTATAAACTTATGTATCTCTCTCTCTCTCTCTCTCTCTCTCTCTCTCTCTCTCTCTCTCTCTCTCTCTCTCTCTCTGACAAGTGTTACAGTTCCGGATATTACTGCTGTTGAATATATTGAAAACATACATATTCGTGGTCGTGAAAAAACGAAACTAAACTAGGTAGTTCCTTCTTTTCTCTGCATGTGCATGTCTATAAACTTATGTATGTATCTCTCTCTCTCTCTCTCTCTCTCTCTCTCTCTCTCTCTCTCTCTCTCTCTCTCTCTCTCTCTCTCTGTGTGTGCGTGTGTGACAAGGATAAACTTTCAGGTTGAAATTTTAACAAATAAACTGTAAAAATATACGTCACCAGCGAAGCAAATATGATGGTTAGGCGTGTAATTGTGATAACCACAATGCCAGTGTTCTTCATCGCCCATAATTCGTATCATTTTGCCTCCAAGCTTTGAACATAATTCTTTCCTGTCTCGACTAAGTGACTGATACTGACTGTACTACTTCACTTACGTTAATGGACTTGAATCCATACCGGGTTAATAGGGAGATAAATTTCCAGTTTTGCGCTTACAAGCTATCTGATTTTCATAATGACCTCACCCCTTACCCTTTCCTAGATATTTGGAAATCTCTCTCTCTCTCTCTCTCTCTCTCTCTCTCTCTCTCTCTCTCTCTCTCTCCTGACTCTAGATTAACCAGGATTAACCGCCACGTGACCCATTTTCTATATTGCAGGAAGGATGAAGTTCCTAGTGTTCGCCTCCGTCTGCGTTGCAGTTGCTTTCTCCCAGACGAAAATCCCAGCAAAGCCAACTGTTCGCAGTCTGGCCGCAGATGTCCTCAGAGGTAAGTTGTTTTTCTGATTTTATCTGGCTAGCTATCTATCTGTCTATCTATCTATCTGTCTGTCTAGTGTCGAGCTAAAAACTGATAAATTTTTTCTAGACTACTACAGCTAAATTTAGTTGATCTCTGGTTTTCTTTTAAACAAGATTTGAAAGTGTAGACTTTCCTGTTATTTTGGAATGCTCTACTGGAAGGGTGCTTGCTAAATAAAAATAGAAAAGATTTCATCATTACCTGAATTCATATTATTTGAAAAAAATAGGCATTTTGCACAATGCTGCAATCTCGCCATTCTTATTAATAGAAAAATATTTTTCTAATATTTCATTAGTTTTTACGTACAACGTCAATATGCTTAAAGGACTGCTCTCTCATACATCAATATATTTTTAACATTCTTCTCACAGTATTTCAGTAAGTTCTACATTTAACGTCCCTATACAGTAGCCTACTCTTGCTAATATTTCCGAAAGTTTAATGAGCTAAAACTTTACCCCTCTTTACTCGTCATACAGACTTCCCAGGTGCTTGCTTTGGATCCACCGCCTGCAGAGTATTCCAAGTGGGTGAATCTTGGCCCCTGAGTCCCTTCTGTGGCAAAGCCAGCTGCGTAAAGGAAGGAGAGAAACTGCTCGAAAAGGTGGAAGATTGCGGCATTAGGCCTAAGGAGTCCCCAGGATGCAAAATCATCAACGAGGCTGACCTCGAGAAGGCCTTCCCTGACTGCTGCCCAGTCTACGAGTGCCAGGAGGGCTCTGCCCTGCAGTACCCAACCGAGGAGGAAATCCAGGCTGCTGCAAAGGAGGCAGCTGCAGCTGCTGCAAGGGCTGCAGCAGGAGAAGCTCCACAGGCTCCCCCAGCTGGTGCTGCCTAAGTGTCTGGTTCCGAGGTCGTCTTGACTTCCAGACGTGATCAGCACAGAGCTTGTCCTTTTACCTGTGATAAATCATCCATTCTTGGGAGAGATTACCTTTCAATTCGATCACTCGTAATGAAAGAAAATTATTTCAATTTCAAGTAAAATGCAATGTAACTCTTCTGGTTTTATTACGAGTGGCAATTCCTGGCAAAAACTTTTACTGGTCTGGATTTTCTATTGTTTAATAAATCTCAATATTTTCTAAATTTCTATAGCCAGTCCGTAATATCTGTAAATGATCTGTGATGTAATGTGATCAATAGTTTATATTCATATTGTAATTCATTATTTAAATATAAAAATACATTAAAAGAAATCTTTTCTTCCGTGTGGCTTTTCCTACTTTGACATCAAATTGTGATAAGAAATTATAATGATCATAATATGATTATAATATAATATATCATTAAGTATAATATTATATTATTTTATATATATATATATATATGTATATATATATGTATATGTATATATAAATATATATATATATATATATATATATATATATATATATATATATATATATATATATCTGTATACTCGAAAGTCTTTTATATTCACAAATATTTTGCTACAGATATCCCTTGATATCGAATTCACATTTCCTTGGGAATAACGTAACACCCATCCAAATGGCGTTGATTATAGTAAGAGCATTTGTCCTGGCAAATGAATTTATCGTAAGTCCTTCTTTGTGTTAAGTTACGCCCAGGTTTCTTTGTCCTTCCCAAGAATCCCGAATTGTACACCCATTCACCATCTTACTTCTTGCTGCCTGTTTTCTGATTTAGCTTTTCTGCAGGATTATTGTGTGTCCACTTTTTCTGTTTTACATGATTGCATATATGACAGGCTAGCCACGAACTGGTCGCAACATATTGCTGTTACTCAACATAATGTTACCTCCTCAGTATCAACTGTAAGATACTGGAAAACGAGGGACTTCTTGAAGAGATACTTGAATCATCTTGAGCCGTTGGGAACTTATACGCCGTTTATCATTGTAAAAAAAATCTCTAATTATTGGGAAAAAAATCTCTAATTATTATTCAGATGTTCCAGCCATCAGTTTTATATCAAGATGATTAAAAACATAGCTTCGACGAACTACAATTAAGATAATAAGATGATTCCATTTGCGACATCCGGAAAATCTCAGAAAGATGTAACCAATAGCACAAAAAGGCAAGCAAATGAAAATGATAAATTGCTTATTTTCTGTATTCTCTCTCTCTCTCTCTCTCTCTCTCTCTCTCTCTCTCTCTCTCTCTCTCTCTCTCTCTCTTTTTGATGACTTAGTCTTTCGTCACAAGCAGCTTAAACTAAACAAGAAAGGGAATGATAGATTTCAGCATTCGATGGCTAATCGCTTGGAAAATCATTAATAAAAGATGTTTTTATTGTTAATGATGCTTCTGATTACCTTATGGGATATCAGACATGAGGATTTTGTAAAAACTCATCAACTCCTCTACATTACTGCTCTCATTCTTGAGACACTTGCTTCCCAGACAGAAGAGCGTAAGGTGAAAAAAATAAAAATCTTGTTAAAATGATCATCCTTAACATGACAATCATTTTCAGAAATCAACAATTTTGGAATGTAAAGATGATAACATTAGGGACTATAGACAATATTATTTCAAGAGCAAATCTCAGGGTGGAATATTTTATGTTTTCACAACGAATAGTCGGAAAATTAAGACCAGGAGGAGTGCCTGCAAATTAAAAACATCTTATAGAAATTAAATTTTACGAATATTTAATCTTTCAAAATAACAGATAGCAATATATATGTATATATATATATGCATGCATGCATATATATATACATTCATATATATATATATATATATATATATATATATATATATATATATATATATATATATATATATATATATATATATATATATATATATATATATATATATATATATATATATATATATATATATATATATATATATATATATATATATATATATATATATATATATACATATATATATATATATATATATATATATATATATATATATATAATATATTATATATATATATATATATATATATATATATATATACATATATATATATATATATGCATATTATATATATACACATATATATATATATATATATATATATATATATATATATATATATATATATATGAATATATATATATGCATATATATATATATCTGTTATATAAATATATATAAAATATGCAGGCACTCCTCCTGGTCTTAATTTTATATATATATATATAAAATGTGAAATAATATTGTCTATATACATACATATATATATATATATATATATATGTATGTATATAGACCGTTCAGCCATTCTTTGAATGACGTTGCAACCAGGCAACAAAGAAAAAAGAATCTATGAATTATAGCCCATGCCATTTTCCTATTTCGTAACACTCCTAAGCGGGTTTGCACTGCAAACACTTCTCCTGCGGCCAATATATGACTCACATGACGCTCGAAGATTAGGAAGGTATTTCTCAATTATCTATATTTTTTTCCCAGTCTCACCAGATCAACAAATTGACGGCCTCTGGTATCGGAAGAAATGTGCTCCTTAGTCATCAGTGGGGTTTTTCCTTTCCCAGAGACTGAAAGTAGAGATTTAAGACTTTGCTATGAGAACTGCCGCCCCTGGCTAAGGTGTGTTTATGTCCAAAGTACTGGAACGTTGGCTGGCAGCCGTGTCTGGATAGCGCCGGTTAGTACCATCGCGGTATATCTTACGATCTTGGTCCAGCCTGGTCTAAAAATATGCATATAATAGATTATATCTCGTTAGTAAAATATGTCTCTCTCTCTCTCTCTCTCTCTCTCTCTCTCTCTCTCTCTCTCTCTCTCTCTCTCTCTCTCTGTCCATAAAGATATCTGGTGTCGAAATAAGAACAATGACTATTCCGTTAATTATATATATATATATATATATATATATATATATATATATATATATATATATATATATATATATATATATATATATATATATATATATATATATATATATATATATACTGACTGGCAGATACGTCGGTAAAGAGAGACAGACAGACAGAGAGGGATTGCTTAAGCCTAAGGAAATAAATGTATTGTTAAAATCTCAACCAGTTTTTTTACCCAAACACACACAGTATATACATACATGCATCCATCCATACATACATAAATATGTATGCATGTATATATATATGTGTGTGTCTGCGTTTTGTGTATGTGTGTAAGTAAATGCGTGTGATTGGGTGTGCCGTGTGCTTGTGTGTGCTTATTTCTATGTGCATGCACGCGCGTGAGGATCATGTAACAATAAAAATATGATTAGTATTTTAAAGCAACGAATTTTAAATGGCCTCAGATATTTATCCTCTTCCGTATGAATATCATAAATTCTTTTCCTACTATAATAATACTCATAGTAATAAAAATCATAAACTACCAGTGGAAACCCGTGAGATTTGGAGGACGTCTGGTATATCATTATTGTGGTTTTTTAAGCTGACAGGAAATGACGACTGGCCCCTAGGACTAAACTAGAGATTTGTGAAAACAAACAAGCAAAATAATGTTGTAATATGTAGGTTGTTGTTATTGTTTTTTTTTTTTTTTTTTTTTTTTTTATTGCGTTATAGGTCCAGACAATTTATTTATTAGGAGTCATATCTTTTATCCTGTCTTCTGGGTAAATGGAAACTCAGTAATGCACAATCAATCCTTTCATATTTTATCCTGTGGATAAAGTTTGGAGATGAATATTTGAAGGGAATCCGATAAAAATGATTAATGAGATGGAATTCGTTAATCAAATTTGGCATATGAAAATGACTTACCAATGACGGAGCTGCATTATACCGTTTCATTATCACATATGAAGACAGTTTCCCATTTAAATAGAAAACTATATATACACACACACACACACATATATATATATATATATATATATATATATATATATATATATATATATATATATATATATATATATGTTATATATATATGTGTGTGTATACATGTGTATGTTTGCACATATTTGCACGTGTTAGTATGCATGCAGTATGCAAAGAAATAAATAAATAAAATAAATAAAATTCATTGACTCAAGAAAATCATTCAAGGAACTCTCCAAATTAAGGAACGATCTCTATATCAGTACATGATCGCCAATATTTGAATGTGCTAAGTAGTAATCACCTGGAGGGAAAACGTAAAGAACTCGTGCAAGACGCGCACTAAGGACCCAGTTGACTTTGTTATTATTCTTTGCAACCTCTATTGGGTAATCAAAAAGCCCCCTATCTGGCTTTAAGTACTTCTGCGTATTATCCCAGGTTGGTAAATTCCTTCCGAGAACGATATAATGTGGTTGCCATGTCGTCAGTTTATCACCTTATTTATTAAGCCTTCTTGTGGACAATTTTCTTCTATTTTCTTCTTTAAGATTCAGATGTATAAATCCATGTGTTCAGTGACGTTATTTTGCTTTTCTCGGGAGAGTCATCCAATAAGGATTAGTATTCACAAAAGAAATGAAAATAATTTTTAGCAACGACCCACTCGGGCACCCCGCGGGGGGAACTCTACCCAGCGTGGTGGAATATATATATACGCCACTCAGAGAGACAACCACAGACAGCCGAATATTTCAGAAGTAACTTAGCATCCTTTCCACCTGAAAGAGAGCAGGTAAGTGTCAGAAACATCGCATAATCATAAGGCTTCTTATATTAATTCATTGTAACTTATACTGATAGAATTCACTGGTCACGTCTTTTACCAGATATTCGTGTATTTGTAACAGCACAATGACATCTTAGCTTCACGATTTCTTCACGCTTTTAAGATACGCTTGTCACTACAAAGTCATGAATTCGGATTCAAGGTTTTGTACTAAAAGTTATTTTATATTCGACAAAATGTATAAAAATATGTCCAGAGCTGAATACTTTTGTAAATGTCGATTATCTAGTTCGTCTGACGATTTGCGAGTTGATAGCTTGAACAAGGAATAATTTCAGTGCACCCCCATTACATAGTTATCTTTCCTTTGCTTGTTTCATTACTCGTTTATCTGTTGTTCTGGATGGAAGATATATATATATATATATATATATATATATATATATATATATATATATATATATATATGTGTGTGTGTGTGTGTGTGTGTGTGTGTGTGTGTGTGTGTTTGTGTGTTATAACAATCAGAGGGAGAACCCTATATGATTGTATAACCTCTTTCCACATAACCGGATATAGTAATAAAACAAGCAGATAAAGGATAATTATCTAATAGTAGGGCATTGAAATCTATTTCTATCTCTCTCTATATCTAAAGAGAGAGAGAGAGAGAGAGAGGACTCTATAGAAGTATAACTCTCTGTCCACATAACCATATATATATAATAAACAATAGAGGAAGGATATTATATAATATAGTAGCATTGAAATTTATATATATATATATATATATATGTATGTATATGTATGTATATGTATCTGTATATATATATATATATATATATATATATATATATATATATATATACATATATATATATAGTATATATGTGTATGTATATATATATATATATATATATATATATATATATATATATATATATATATATATATATATATATATAGAGAGAGAGAGAGAAAGAGAGAGAGAGAGAGAGAGAGAGAGAGATAGAGAGCCAAATAAATATTGGTTTATTATAGAAATATTAGAACATTCAGTTAACTTACAATACCCTTTCTTCTTACAGCCATGAAGGTCCTCGTCGTTGCCACCGTTTGTGTCGCTGTTGCCTTCTGCCAGACCAGAATCCCAGCGAAACCAAACGTAAGAAATGTGAGCGCCGATGTTTTACGAGGTAAGACGAAAGTCGTTTCATTCTTGAGTCGCTTAAAATGTGAGAGGAATAAACCCTTGCTTTGTCTGACTTTTCTAAAGGGAAATAACCAGTTAACGTCATGATTGAAAGTCGACGAAGGCGACTAACTCGTTTGAGCACTTAAAACCTATATTCATAGTCTCCACAAGGGCAGTCGAAGTTGACCTCACAAATTACAACAGCAGAATATTCAGTTGAGATAGTAAGGTTGAATCTAAAATGAATCAAAATTAAACTTTTTCAGTTTTGTTATCATTTTACAAAATTTGTCATTCAGTCCACACCAGCAAATAAATCTATGAATTTCAAGGTGGTTAAAAATTTTACGGTTTCATTAAAAACTAAATTTATGGGGATGAGGTTGCCTTGAAAACCACAGAATGAGTTTTCGTATTTGATACTATGCAAATTTCTCTTAGGTAAGCAGTACCAGAATGGTAAAAGCTTAAAATATCTTCATATTTCTCTCAATAACTGGATACAAAATTTCGCGTGGAAGGAACTTTATGAAATTTTCCATGACTAACCCAGCGAGCAATTGCAAAATAACTACTTTTTTGTACATTTGGGTTCCTGTCTTCTCTTCAACAGACTTCCCAGGAGCCTGCTTTGCATCCACCGCCTGCAGGGTCTTCAAAGTGGGCGAATCATGGCCACTGACTCCCTTCTGCGGGAGATCGACCTGCGCCCAGGAAGGAGAGAAACTGATCGAGAAAATTGAAGATTGCGGCCTGAGGCCAAAAGAGTCTCCAGGATGCAAAGTCGTCAACGAAGCTGACCTCGAGAAGGCGTACCCCGACTGCTGCCCCGTGTACGAGTGCCAGGAAGGCGCCACCCTCCAGTACCCAACTGAAGCGGAAATTGCCGCTGCTATTGCAGGGAAACCAGCCCCCTCAAATGCTACTGAGGCTAGCACTGCATAAGAGTGGGGATCTGAAAAGTATCATCGGCATACCCATAGTTTTTAAACAGAAGAATGATTTATTTACGATATAATAAAGTTATTTTTTACATTGCCTATCGTCGGTAGCTTCCTATGTCCCAATGCCCCTGTTCTAAATGTCTAGTTTTTTCCATTACCAAGAATTTGTGAAAATCTGAGATAATTTAATTAACGTCAGTCCTATCCATTTCTCAAGATTAATACAATACATGAATTAAAAATTAATTGGAAATTGGAGACTGCAAGAATTAATCTGATTCATGTAAGGTGAGACTAAGAGTGGAATTTATACAGCTGATTAATTTTTAAGCAGACGTTCTAAATCTTTTCTAATGCCTGTAATTATATTCAGATCTTTTGTTTTAACTGTATTTGTGTCTTATCATTTGTTATACATCTTTCCATGTCTAAATCCTTTGTTATACATATAACCAGATCTAAATTATTTGTTTTACCTCTTCCCACGGCTGAATTATCCATTTTATCTGTGCTCAAATCTAAGACATTCTTATGTCTGCGTTCGTGTCTGGATAAATTTTGTTTATTCCTATTATAGTGTCTGAATCATATATTGTACATAATGTCATAGAACCTTACCACGAAAACCATATTCCTAAAATAAATGCTAAGAAATATCCCCTTTTGTTTTTTTTATAAGCTCTTTTCACTTTAGGCTCTAACATAAGTGCATATTCAGAAAAGGATAAAATCTTTTCCTTTTGACTATCGAAGGTCCGAAACATATGTTTGAATATTATTGTCACGCTACCTCGAAATAAGTGAGCTATATATATTATAATTTTCAAAACTCACTAATCACACTGTACAACTTTACGAAATTTCACTCTGTATTAGTAGAGCAAAAGGAATCTGAAAACATTTTGTAAGTCATTTTGGGACGGAGCAATAAGATTAAGAATAAAACTTGAATTAACAATTCTCTGCAATATAAAAGTGACCAAGATTCTTAAAGTCCAGCCTAATATCTTAAGAACATAAAAGGTCAGCTCTTTTATATTTAAGCTACCAATTCAAAGCTCGACAAAGACAATTTTGGTAAGTCCTGCTTTAAGAAAAAAAAAGAACAGCTTAAAATTATCGATCCTTATCAAATAAAGACGAGGTCACTTGCGAGAAAACATTTAAAAAGAAGAAAAAAAAAATTAACTGACTGAAAAAATCGTAAACGCATATGGTTCTTAATTCACTTGCGTTACAGTGACTAAAATAGGCATCAGGAAACTGCTGCCTGTGAATGGACCAGGGTTAAATTACCGGTGAAAGCTGTACAGGGAAATAGTTTCTCTTGTAAACTGCTCCGCTTGACTAACTTAGATTCAAAGGACAAATTTTTTAGGACAAAGCCTTAGTTTATGTTGCTTAATTCGACAAGGTTAAGTTCGTCACTGCCACCTTAAACGCTCAAGGACATAGTCTTCGTGAATTTTTGTTACATACATAGATCGTAGGCAAGTGATGTTTATAATACTTCACTCAGCCTTCAAAGGGTTATGAACAGAGTGAAAAACACATGAAAGAATAATAAAAGCTGAAATTCTTATAAATGAAGCTACGCTATTCGTAAATATCTTATATTTTTGCTAACCAGGCCAAAAAAGATAACTGAACCATTTTTTTTTTTTTATCTACTTTAAGGAATTCAAAATTCACGCGGAGTTTACGTTGAAAACCTTGGGGAAATTCACTAAGAAAATAAGTTTGAAAAACCTTGGAAATTTGAAATTAACAGTTCTGAATGTTAAGGGCACAGCTTTCAAAAATAATATAATGTCTAGAGAAAGAAAGAGATAACTCAGAATTATCTTCACGTAAGATAAAAGACTTCCACGTACAAACCGTTAAAGATCTTTCATTTTTTTTTTACGTTGCTTAATTCATAACGAATGCTCCTGAAATTTACTTTGATTATTAGAAATAAGAGTATACTACTAGTCTAAATCTTTTAGTCTCAAATGAAGTTAAAAAAAAATAGGTAATGTGATAATGAATTAGGAACTTAATGAAAAGGTTACATGTATATTGGACAAAATGAAAAGAATAACAGACTCTAGAAGACTGAAAAGAGAAAACAAAAATTAATTAAGCATTAAAGAAAAACAGAAAGGATGATGAAAGGAGATACAAAACCTTATTGAGCGAAATTTTTATGAACATGCTTTTTTCCGTTTGGGATGATTAATACAATGAAATAAGGAATTCTACTTTATTTTACTATTTGCATGAAATTGTTTATGACAAGATTACTACACAAAAGATATTGCGGCTCTCAAACAACAACAGCGTCTGATAATGAAAGACTTCTAGACGTATCTGAAAATAAAATACATCACGTTCCGATTTTTAATCCTATTAATGCCCACGGAGTACACTTTCTATTCATTTTCACTCCCTGATGGAATTGTAAAGGTAAAACCATTGACGTAACCCTATTTTTGTTATTTCTTTAACCTTAAAACCGCCATGAAAACAACATCCTGTTACAATACTGCAATATCGATAGGGTTTTAATTTTGCCGTCGAGGAATGAATTCAAAATAACAGTCAAAACATAAACTGGATAAAGGGTAACGGTAATTTATGCGAGCTGAAGGTTACGTCTTTATGCAGCACCAGCTTTGGCAGCACGTGCAGCTGCTGCTGCCTGTGCAGCTCTTTCTCTCCCAGCAGCTGCTATTTCTTCCTGCGTTGGGTATTCGAGGGTGGCCCTTCCTGGCACTCGTAAACGGGGCAGCATTCAGGATATGGCTTCTGGAAGTCGCCTTCATTGGCGATCTTGCATCCAGGATTCCTCTTTGGCTGGAGGCCGCAATCCTCCACTTTCTCGACCAACTTGTTTCCTTCCTTCAGGCAGGTTGCTTTGCCGCAGAAGGGACTCAGGGGCCACGATTGGCCCACGTGAAAGATTCGGCAAGCAGAAGACCCGAAGCAGACTCCTGGGAAATCTGTTGGAGGAGAAGAGATCATATGCAATTAACCTGTAGTAGACTTATTGACATCTGCTCTGGGAAACCACAGATATCAGAGGGGGAAAAATTAGTAGTTTGTTGCCAATGAATTCCATGATAGTGGCAAAGGTATTCGTTGTTAAAACTCTCAAAAGTGACAAGCCTTAGGGTATGTGTTGTTAAAAGTATGATAAAAAAAAATCCCAAAAGAAATGGATTAGGGAACTTCTTTTCATTGATATAAAATATAAATTTTCTAATATAGTTTAAAAGCATCGCGCTTTATCGTCTTACATTTCTTAGTGACTTGGGTGTTTTAGCTTATATTTATCTGAGAGATGACTTATCTTAACATTTATTTTTTGGTGTTTTCTTGGCTCTATTTTCCACCTTTAACAAATGGACATTCTGTTAGGTGAGAGCACGCTTTGAAAGTTCAGTGTCATTGGCACCTTTTTTCAAATAAATGTTTGGACAGACAGTAACATAGAAATAATAATTGCAAATAAAAGAAACCATAAAAAAGACCAACCTCTAAGCACATCAGCTGGCAATGTACGGACATTGGGTTTTGATGGAAACCGATTTTGGCAGACAACCAAAGTGACGCAGATTGAAGCGACGATCAGGAACTTCATGGCTGAGGAGATAATTATTTAAACATTCGTCAGTTTTTACAAAATATCAGAGAGAGAGAGAGAGAGAGAGAGAGAGAGAGAGAGAGAGAGAGAGAGAGAGAGAGAGAGAGAGAGAAGTAATTGCATAGAATACAAGTCTTTTATCTGTGTATCTCATCAATTTATAGAAGATAATGTATAATTTCAAATAACTGTTTAAGTTATTTCCAGGAAATTAGAATATTGCCCAGAATGCAAGACTTTTATCTGTGTATCTCATCAATTTATAGAAGATAATGTATAATTTCAAATAACTGCTTAAGTTATTTCAAAGAAATTAGAATATATCCATGGATTCAAAGCAGCAAAGGAATATAACAAATACTGTTCTTATCTACTGGAAAAATTATTCAGCATAAGAACCGTTGATGTCCATAATGACGCACTTATCAGGCTGTAGAAATATTTCACATTAACAAAGAAAAAAGTTCATTTATATGATACAGACTTGTCAGTGAAGTTATATAAAAAAAATAATTTCTCTGCTAAAGGAAAAATGTAGAACGCAGAACTTGATGCAAACGACTCTTTTCTTTCCTACAGTTTTAACTAAAATAGTTGACTTAAGTGGAAAAGAAGCTGACGGGGTATGAGTTAAAAAAAAAAAAATTGTTTGAGTTTCATATTTTCCAAACGATTCTTGCCGAAGCTCTAGATCGAATTATGATAAATACAATAAATTCGCAAGATCAAGGAATAGAATACATATTACACACAATGAAATTATTGTATTTCTACCAAATGGCTAAGACCCTTTTCCTCTGAGCGTACATTTTTTTTTTTTAGCAAACAAATCATTTTCTTATTTAAAGTATGATCAATGCAGTGTTAAACATACTAAAAAAAATAGATATCGAATTTTGCAAATTCTTACGAATTGCACTCGATTCCTTTAAAAAAATTCTGACTTACCTGATAGTTTTGTTGAATATTAACTCTCTTGAGAGAAGTCAGGTGAGTTTGATGCTGGACCGTCTTCGTCCTAGCTTATATATCCCTTTGAATAGCACATGAGGGAGGATACGCTCCGGATGGAGGGAATTCAGACTCGAAACCGGTTTTGACATATGCATGAATTTCTTTGCGTATTTTTAGTAATCTCAGCCCTCTAATTTAAATTAAATTGGTAGCTTGAATTGGGCACTGTATTTCCATTTGCAGTTATTACCAGAATCCATGGAAAACAATTAAAAATCAATGCACAAGGAGTATTCAAATTTTTGACGTTGGCAACCGAACAACCGAAGATCCTGGGTCGTTTTGGGAAAGTGGCCCGTGATAGTTGGGGGGAAAACGGCGGGAATTTCCTTTGCTATAGCAAGGCAAAAAAGTAACTTATGAACGTCCATCCTTCTTTAAGATGGATTCTCTCTCTCTCTCTCTCTCTCTCTCTCTCTCTCTCCTAAGATGATATTAACTTTACGATAGTTAAGCTTTAGAACTTAGTAGTGTGGTCAAAATATTGCTATCAATCTCTGTAAATCACAAAGTATGAAACTGAGATTGGTAAAGCTTACCTATACAAACATTTTTCTGAATTATTTTCGAGGAGCACGTGTGTAAGGAAGAAAGGTGAAGCTCATTGTTGAAGAGGACATGCCACTAAATAAAGTACCAACACGACTAGAGCGTCCGAAGACCTCAATTCCACACTAGGGCTGAGGAATCCATTCCCTTCTAGTCCGTTATTGCTAAAATTTACATGCAAGTCTCTCTTAAAATCGAATCATTTGTTACTGGTTCCGAGGCCGATATTTGGCAGAATTTTCATAAAATTGCACACATAACTTTTGCGTAAATCTGGCAAGAAACAAACAGCCAAATGCATATACAGTATATAAACATCCAGGCTAGTGAAGAATACTAACAACTAGCCTCCTCGGTGGAAGTATTCAGTCGTAGCTGACGCTGCTTTTCTTAGCTTCAAGTTAATAAAATCTAGAGTCAAGTTGGTGTCGGAATTCAGTCTGTAAGGAAAAATATTTGATATTACACATATACTTCACTATTTTTTCTTTAGTTTCTCACATAAAAGTCCAAAGATCTAGGGCTTGGAAGGATTATCTTGTAATATTGATCATAAAACTTAAGTGAGTACTGAGCTAAGAGGATAACCCGACAAGGTTAGCACTGTAAGAGATGCACGTCACGGATCATTGATATAAAAACAGCTAGATTCGAAGGACAAGATTCAAAACGAACGTCAACGGAAATATAGAAATATATATATATATATATATATATATATATATATATATATATATATATATATATATATATGTGTGTGTGTGTGTGTGTGTGTGTGTGTGTGTGTGTGCATACTGTATACTGTATATATATATATATATATATATATATATATATATATATATATATATATATATATAATCTACTGGTCACTTTTACCAGATAAGTATTTAATTGTAATAGATGACTGAAAATGTTTCTACAAAATAAATCGTAAAAAGTAATAATAATAATAATAATAATAATAATAATAATAATAATAATAATAATAATAATAATAATAATAGTAATTATAATAGTTTTGTTTGCCAACATCAAAGGTAAGATGTCCACAGTATTAAATCCATATATTTATTTTAACTACTGTTGCGGGGTTTTGCTAGACTTTGACAGCTTTGTTCTTCCTTGTCACAGCCTGTGCACAAAAGTTTAAAAGAGTAATCTGGAAAATTAACCCGACAGGTCACTGCAATAGTAAATGTCACACAAAACTGACGACAATCAACTGTTCTTAAGTGAGTCGCCTTTACTGTCGTATAAAACACTTTAACTCTCTCTCTCTCTCTCTCTCTCTCTCTCTCTCTCTCTCTCTCTAAAGTAAACTAAACTGCACTCGAGGAACTTGTAAACCTTGTCTGATTCAGTGGAGAAATTTCAAGGTAACATTGTTTTCTGGTGAAATCCTATTTTAAAAAATAGTATTCAGAAACTAATTAGAATTCCCCTTTCTTCTTTTATTTTATAATATTAACGATTTTGAATTCGAATAATCTGTTACTGACTTCTAAATTTTGCTTTTAAAGGATTTGCTGCTTAATTTGAAACTGATATTTTATTATAAGACATCTGCCCCGACCCAGAAGGGCAGTAGGAAATCCTAGTTTACTGAATTCTTTTAGAAATGGCAATTAAACCAAATAAAAAGCGGCTTTGCGCAAGTCTGCATGACAAAAGCTCGAAGTTAGCACGGTGAGCTACTTTTGGCTCAAGCAGTTTCCATCAGCCCACATAATGTCATAGGTTAAAGTCTCTCGTGCGAGGCTACTGGAATCGACCCCTATCACTTCCAGATTTACGGCCGATCAGTGTGGTTATTCCTGATGGAAGTTTTTCATTTTGTACAAGCCCAGACATCGAAAAGAAACTGCTTTAGCTGGAATAATAGAGAGGAAAGGATGGAAAAAGCACAGTGAAAAAAGTTTTATGATGAACTGGACTTATTCTCGACTAGGAATGAATGTATTTTTGAAGCCTGTTTTCAAGATAAGTTTTGTCCGGCCGAATGCATATTATAAACATATTTAAACAGCTTGAATTTTTTTGCTTCAGAAATACATATTCATAGATATCTTTTGAGAATGCATGCTTTGCATTACAGCTATAATAACAGAATTAAGAAAATCGATAAAACATATTATATTTCTTACGAACGAAATTTTCGGGGCATTTGATGATTGCGTGTTCGTTTTTGTGTATGAATGATTATATAATTTCTCGATCCATTTTCACCAGCTTGATTAATAATCTCACAGATGTACCATTGTTAAGTGATTATATTCTCACCACTAGAAAATATTTACCACCCAGTTTTAGGAAAATTTAGTATATATCAAGAAATGACCTAGATATCTTTGCTTCGTTTTACGAATAAGAATTTCGCAACTCGGCGACAGGGTATTTCCCACATCGTTCATGCATAGCTTGAACAACTTTGCCTTTTTTTTTTTTTTTTTTTTTTTTTTTTATTCTCTCTTCCATGTTGCCCTGTGCTAAACCAGTTTCGAAGGTCCTGCAGGATCGGGATATTATTCCCTTGGTGCCAGGGGGAAATCGGTGGGAAATTTCCTCGTCTGGACCAAAAGAAAATCTGACTCTCTCTCTCTCTCTCTCTCTCTCTCTCTCTCTCTCTCTCTCTCTCTCTCTCTCTCTCTCTCTCTCCGTATGAATAACTAGTGAAATATAATAGGCTAATATCTAAACATTTTTGGAGTTTGAAATCTGAATGCAATATTTTCACTAGTGGAATATGTCAAAATCCAACAAGTGTTTAAGGCAATAAAATATTTTCTTACACCCTACCTGTAACAGATAATATCATTCACTATTTAGATTAATTTTTAAAGAAAGTGCCAGTGCTACAAGGAAAATGTATTTTTGAGAAAAATTGTTAAAACTCCAGTTACATGACAACCTAAAAACAGTTGTTTTTAATGTACTTCGTTTATACTTCATAGCTCAGCATCCAGACAATTATAGGTTTTGATTGTGGATGGATAAGGCATTAAAAGAAATCGACATTAATAAGCAATCAAAAAGATGTTTTCAGTTGACAGTTCTATCTATAGGAAAAATGAAAGCCCCTGTGAAGGTTGCATCCTTTGGTGTCAGAATCATTTGCGAAAAAGAAGATAGAAACTAGTAAAAAAATTCTTCGAAATATTTCGAAAAATGATAGCATCGTAAGTGACAGATGTCAAGAACTCTCTTCCAGTATCTGGCTTTTCATATAACCTTCCTTCTTACAGGGGGCTGGAGTACCTCTTTCTCCGTGGGTTAAACCCTACCACTCCTTCTCCCTTTTCTTTCTCCTTGCCTTCTTCTAATCTGGGGCTACAAAAGAGCATGAAGTTGTCCAACCTGCTAGCCTTAGCTTTCAACAAATGAAAGGAGAGATGAAGAAAATGGCGTTGTTCATCACAAAACCTATGCAGCCAATTTAGTATATAAACTTGAAAAATATTAAGTTGAAGGATGTCGTTAATGAATTTGCTATTGAAATCAATCACAAATATAAAATTGTCCAAAACTAGGGACTACAGAATCTCTAAATCAAGAACTGCTTTATGTTGTATAGTCCTTATCTATTAAGAAGATTGTTGGGAACATTTTGTCATGCATAACGACTTAAGTAATGAAATTAGGTAATTAATTAGAAACTTACCGGTGAAATCAGTATCAGTATTTGACAATGGCTTCATATTGAATTCTGGGTCCATAAGTCTACATTTACTGGAGTGTCCACTTAATCTCTCATGCATTGGGAAACTTGATTCAAGGTCAGTTTCATCAAGAATATCTTAGTGCTGCATTTAACTTCAGTTAATTAGAAAGCCGATTGCAAGGTGTATCCTAAATGGCGCACCGTCATGGAGCTCCGAGAAGCCCCGACCTTTCAGAGGGCATCAGCTCAGAAAGGCAGCAGATTCTGGTACAGAAGGGTCTGCAAAGCTAGAAGAGGATTTGGAATCATTTTTCATCGTATATCAGCACTCAAATTCTTTTTCCAATCCTTTTTCTCTATCTTCTCCAGAAAGGTTCTCCCGTATGTAAAATAATCTGAAGACGGACATTATTTTTTATCTGCACTGCTTAACGGATAAATTTAATTCCGACCGCCTCGCGTTATAGGTCAAGCCTGTAAGTAACAGCGCATTAGGACAACATTTTTGAGAAAATTTCCAGAATGATTTGTTTTACCTCAATGTGTTTTCGTAAAGCTTTATGTATACAAAATTATCCAATTAAAAAATGTCCACGTCATGATGTTTCAGTCATTAAAAATGGTTCAACATCTCACGTGGACAAAACTACAATGAATTTAGTAATCTCATCTGCCTTGAAATTAAAAGCGGTCAGATGAAGTTTTAATTTGTACATGACTGATAAAAAAAGGCAATCGTCTTAAAAGGCTCTGACCTATGACCTTATAATGATACCCTTGCCTTACAAAAACTGGTTTAGAGCGTCATTTGCTCACTCAGAGCACTTCTGTATCAATGGATCATGTTCCCCCTTAAAGTTTTAGATAACAATGAAACTCAAGATTTATTATTCTTTAGAAGCTTCGTATCAGTTACTTTAGTGGTATCAAACACAATAAAGGTTTCATTTATATTGCAATTTAGAGGTGTTTTGATTTTGCATACCTAATGAATATTTTTTTCGTAATGCTCTAGAAATAGATAGTGTTGAGTTCTCTGCTTTAAATGGAAGATTAAATCAAGTATAAATCTTTTACATACTTGGAATGAGAGAGAGAGAGAGAGAGAGAGAGAGAGAGAGAGAGAGAGAGAGAGAGAGAGAGAGAGAGAGAATCTTCCTATAGCTGAATGCTCCATTAAATGCATCTGTTTTCCAAAACTAAATCGATCGGTAATAGCATACAAAGAAACATTTTCCCTTATTCTAATCTTAGACATTGTTTGTGAGCTAAATTTCTCTCGTTGCTTCTTTGCTTTTGTTTTATATACTTAATTTGTTTGCCAGTTTGGAATAAAAATCATGCAAAAATAATCCTTTGCTGCTCAACTCTACTTCAATAAACATCCGGAACTTATGCCATGAAATAAACCACAAGTTAAGTTTTCTTTTTTCTATTTTTGTTGTGATTGTTCTTTTCCTCTTGTTCTTTCTATTTTATCATTTATGTTTATTACTTTGCCTATTTCCCGTGTAAAATGACCTATCTGCTGGCAACCTGAAACAAGGAATAATAAACAGTAAAAGAATATTCCTTCATGGCCATCGTCAGAAACAGAGAAAAGAGCATTTGTACCAGTCATCAAAAACAAAGCACACAGAAGACAGATAATTACTTAGAAATTAGGCTGTTAAGGTGACTCATTACCTCACATTTAGTTGAAAGCCTTAGAAATGTCAAGGGTAATGACATCATTAGAATCAAGGTTCCTGAGAAAAATCGGACTTTGAGTAAAATGAAACTGGGCCTCCCCCACCGTGAGGCAAGTGGTGTCCGGAACAGGAAATAGGACTCGGAATTGTTTTTCTAGAGACCGCTGCTCAGTAGAGCAGTGGAATTGTAGTCAGAAAGTTGAAAAGTAGTATCAGTCTGAATGGAAACTTCAAGACAATGGCTAAAAATGGGTGTTTGGAAAATAAAGAATTTTTGAAAAAATATGAGGAAAGTTCGCAGGCAAATTCCTGAAAAAGCTAAAGCAGAATATCATTCAACGCATGTCAATCTTTCTTGTCTATGAAAGGTATAGCACTGAATGGATTGAATTGGTTGTTATGCATTCGACAGAAACAATGAGCCTTAGTTGATTTCATATATTTATTTATCATTTCTTAATGAGAAAGGAAGAAGCAGGATGGAATTCTCGTGGAAACGAGTCAGTTCTTGCCTTTTTTGAAAAGAATGTCGTCTTAGAGTATAAATAAATTTTAACTTTTCTCTTGACCGTGTCGGTTACTTTTTGTAAAGAATATTACTGACGCTTCCTAAAAATGTCGCTTTCTTTTGGTAGAAGAAGTCTTAATAAGCAGTGTCGTCTCATGATAATTCAGTTTTCAGTTGATGATACTTTTGATACTATCGCCTCTACAGCCTTAGGTCACTATTTCAAATACCCATTTGTAATAACGTGCAAAATTTATGACATGAAAGTTGTCAAATTCTGAAAATATGGAAAATTAATGGAAGTGTATCTAACTTTCAGGTATTTTTATGATGGTCTAACTCAGGTTTTTTCTTTTAATAAGAGATCTGTTAACTTTCGGCTCTATATTCAGTACTTAAAAGCTTAGTAAAATACTGTAAAAAAATTCAGTAGTATTCACTTATTTAGTTTTCTTATTTAAGCTTTATTTCTTATACTGCTATCTTCATAACAAATGAACCTTATAATAATCTCCGTGAAACTACATTATTATTATTATTATTATTATTATTATTATTATTATTATTATTATTATTATTATTATTATTATTATTAAAGTAGTTTAACCAGACCACTGAGCTGACTTTCAGCTCTCATACAATATACAATATATATATATATATATATATATATATATATATATATATATATATATATATATATATATATATATATATATATATATATGTGTGTGTGTGTGTGTGTGTGTGTGTGTGTGTGTGTGTGTGTGTGTGTGTGTGTGAGAGAGAGAGAGAGAGAGAGAGAGAGAGAGAGAGAGAGAGAGAGAGAGAGAGAGGGTATGCTACTGTAAGAAAATACGATATTCCATATGAATAAACACCGTGTAATCTTTATTGCAATGTTCTTAATTTTTCGTGGATTTAGGAAAAGATATTTCCAGCCATTTCCCCCCAAATATCGCGGAGCATCAACTTTAACTTGTAGCATATATTACTACAGTCTCAGTGTCCAGTGGACATAATATTGTTTTTAATGTATAAATTTATGTGCTGCTGTTGGCAATCAGGTGTCATTAGTAAAGCTGAAAGTCTTTACGTAATCATTTTTACACACTTTGCCAGAGTGATCGGCACAACACTGTATTTACAGTTATATCAAATTAGTTTGGCAAGAAACTGGTGCGGGGTCAGTGCACAGAGGAATACCAATATTCAGTTAGACAAATAACAAATGCATTCAAAATACGTTATCAGTTAATAACTAGATACACATTGTAAGTGATGTTCTATTAAAAGAGAAAATGTAGACTGAATGCTTACTGTGATGAATTTCATTACCAATAATTTCTTTTAACTGTTGTTTCCGACTTGTTTACTGTGATGAATTTCATTACCAATAATTCCTTTTAACCTGTTTAAAGCTGTTATGAAGAATATCCGTAAGCTGTGTACTAAATCATATACAACAAATGATCTGATATGTTTTTCTTATTTTTCTTACGTGTCATTCTTAAGACTAAAGTCTGTTTGCAATTAACCACCACTTTTATTTAACAGTGAATTGTCTAGCTACATCTCTCTCTCTCTCTCTCTCTCTCTCTCTCTCTCTCTCTCTCTCTCTCGAGAGAGAGAGAGAGAGAGAGAGAGAGAGAGAGAGAGAGAGAATTTCACTTAATGAGTAACTCCAGCCTTATTTATGAAACTCTCATTCCAGCTAAAAGTCATCTAAATCATTCAGATTAACACGGATGAAATCTCTGCTATTATTCGGTCATATATAAATTCAAATTGTATATTACCTTTCGTAACAACGCGCAGAACATAAATGGGACTTTGAACTCGACAGTATACTGTAACTCTATTGCGTCAGACAGCACAAGAAACAACATAAAACGGAAAGAAGAAGAATTTCGGCGATCCCGTCGTCTACCTCGAAAGGTTACTTCGTTGCGCATAAGAACCTTCGAGTCGTTATCGGTTAAGTAAGCATTCCGTGACCTAACTTAGGTAAGGGTTCTTTTAATTACAGTAAATTTAGAAATATATTTTGCGATTCATTTTAGGAAAGTAAAATTCTACGTTGTCACATCAATTTTGACAGTAACCAGTTCGGTCTAGACTAGCTTAGGCTAGTCCATAAGGTACAGAGCAGGTAGCGAGACTGTGGTAAATATATACTGTTATCCTTCATTCAATAACCCGTTCATATTGGGTTTTCTGACATAAATTTTGAATAGCTGCGACGATTTGGTACAAATTTTCTTTAGAAATGTTTGATTAGGTAACCGCCTGGACTTCAAGCTCCTCTTAGCTTAGCCGAGGCCTAGGCCTACAGCATATCAAACTGTAATGGGAGGCCTCCAATAGGAATTTGGGAAACTGGGGTTATTTTTCGGAAGACTCCAGCCACCTCCCACATTATACTCCAGCCACCTCCCACATTATAATTTATATAATTTTCTTGGGTAAAACACATCAAAACAAGATCACCTGTCCCCGGGGTATACCCCACCCATAACCCCGCTTTTCCATCGGGTCCCCTACCTTGTTGGATGAACGTTAGGGGTTAATTACAGGTTAATTACATTCGTCCGACAAAAATTGAAGGTAAATCCATAATTAGCAACACAAAAACTATAGAAAAAGTCAAGTTAGCAGGCCGTTGCCGCCGCAGAGCTACTAATTAGTTCTACCAAATATTTAATCAAATTACAACTTCTAAGGTAAGACAATACTATCCCCCTGCCCCCTTCCATAACTAATACCTCAAAACTATAACCAGTAAACACCCCTAGGTTACATTAGGTTGGTATTTTTAGGTTTTTTAGTTCGCTATCATTTCCCTTCCATTTGTGCATGAAAAACCCAAAATGGTTTTTCATGCAAAAATGGCCAGCTGGAGCCTTCCGAAAAATTATCGAAACTGGATGTTTGGTTGTGGGAATTAATGGAAACCAGTGAAACCCAGGGATATGCAGTAACATGACTTAGGGGGTCGGGTTTTACCGTACTTAGGCTCAGCCTGACCTTAAATGTAAGGTCTCTAACTGAAGCTCACAACCACTTCACTAGACATGGCTGCTGCAGTGAGTTAACAAAATGTTAGCAATGCAAATGTCGAAATCTTTAAAACTTTACTTTAGTTGCACTATCTGGTTTCCGCCAATCGTTGACCGGGACAGGTTCTTCATACATAAATAAACATAACCTTTCCTATAATGCTAGATCCTGACCTAACCAGATCTTACCTACCTAACCTAACTTAATGCAATGTGGCCTGACCTGGCCGGGGGGGGGGGGCACGACCCCCCCAAAAAGGCTGTAACCTGCCCCAGTTGGCAACTGGTTGGAATCAGGTCATGCAACTAAAGTAAAGTGTTACCTCGAAATCGTCAAAATGGCATAGGCCAAACTGTGAACCATATTTCACATACATCAGATTGAATGCAGATGTCATGCACTGTTAAACTATGCCTGCTCCTTCATGATAATGGATAGGCCTAGGCTGCATTGTTTCTTATTTATGAGATGAGGTCAAAGAAAAAGTATACCTGTTCACAGGTGTACTTAGGCTAAAGAGTAACTAGGTAAAACTGAAGACTAATACCACACCCCTCTTGATTTGGTAACTTACAGTGTAAGCGCAAGTGGATGCCGTGTTTAGCACCAGCTCTTTGGGGGTGAATGTAAGAACATAAGCAAAAGACAGTAAATACCACAAACAAGAGCATAAGCAAAAGGTGGTCAGTATTCCGGTCGGCAACTGGCAGGAACCAGGCTGTGATAGTAGCCTGAACTTTACTGGAAAACCTGTTGAGATATATGCAAAGGCCATTGATAGGCTAATGATAACAACATAGTGGTCAGGCCTTGCCTGGGTGCAAAGGGCCTGCAATATATTGACCAGGTGTAAGTATTTTGCATTGACTAGGGCAGTTCTAGGTAGTTTTGAACTTATTAGTTCAGAATTTGTCCAACAGTATTATAAGGTGCTAGCTTAGTTTACTAAATGTGTACACTTTTTATGGTCATTGTAAATCTACTGAAATATGGTTTTTGTGGTAGATATAGTTTTTTTTTTATGTAACTGAGACGAATTTGAAGTGTGTGGTTTATCCAATACAACCCCCTTAGCCTATCTAGCAGTAATGGATAACATACCTCTTTTTCACTCATTTTCAGTCATTATTCCTCCAAGCAACCTTGGGTACCATTTGAGGATATCCATTACTACTAGATTAGGCTAAGGGGGTTGTGTTGGATAAACCACACACTTCAAATTCGTCTCAGTTGTATAAAAAAAAAATATGCCTGCCACAAAAACCATATTTCAGTAGTTTTAGAATGAACATAAAAAGTGTACACATTTACTAAACTAAGCTAGCACCTTATAGTACTGTTCGACAAATCTGAACTAATAAGTTCACAATTACCTAGAACTGCCTTAGTCAGTGCAAAATACTTACAACTGGCCAATATATTGCAGCTTTTGCACCTCATGTAAGGCACTTTCGTAACCTGATCTAAATGGTTTGGCCTCACTCTTCTGTTCTCCTTTCTTGGTTAGATGTTGGACTTTGTAATGGGTTATTAACAAGCCTGTACAATGAAAATGAATATGAAGTTAATCAGAATTACATAAAAAAAGGTTAGGGAAACAATATTCTATCATAATTAGAATGAACATCATTGTTACAAACTATATTAGCCTATATAACTGACTTTATGACAGTGGACAGGCTGTTATATCTTGTCTTTGTGGACAAAGGAATACTGTAGTAGCAACAATTCACAGTCTTGACAAAAACAGTATGGCACCATTCATGATGCATGAGTGAGTAAACAAAACAATTGTAGGATATGTGCAACTATGCAGGGACATAAATTATTAAACCAAAAAAGGTAATTATCATAGTTGAGAAGAAGAGCAATTACCCACTGAGTTCTCACAATGTCACTAAATTAAGAATACAATGTTTGAAATAAAAACTGATCACTTGTCTGGTGTTGGTAATTTCTGGAGAAGAAGGTTATCCATATATTTATTTTTGTTTTGTATCTTTCAGATTAAGCAGAATGTTGGCTGCAAGGTTGTCAGTACTTGGGGCATCATGCTCCAGGGGATTTTTGCAAGTCTCAAGGGCTAATACCCAAGTACTTCGAGGATACAGAGAGGCCGGTCGAGGTTTCACACGCAGATCCAAGATCCGTGAAGTAGAATTCCAGGCTGCTGAAGCTACGAAGGCCGCAAAGGGTAAAATAGGACGTAAGTGTGACTTAATGAAGGCGTTTTGAATTTCAGAGAAAGTGTTGCAACATTTTTGGTACTGTGGATTTGGTTACGATTTTTTCTGTAGTATTATAACATTACGTTACTGTACACCTGTCACTGTTATGAATACCAATTATATTGAAGTTCTTAATATGTGGAGTTTGTGTTTTGCAAGATATTTTTTGTCTTTGCAAGTATCCTACAAAAGTTTTTATTTTCAGCCATGGAGGTGGGCCAGATTGCAGTAGCTGGAGGAGCAGTTGTAGGGTTAGGTGCACTTTGTTATTATGGTCTTGGACTATCGAATGAGCCAGGGGCCATTGATCGTGTTGTGTGAGTAATTTCAATTTGACTTTGTACAATATGTTTAGCTTTTAAGGGCTTCTTGTATGGTGACATGGAATATAAATTGAACTTTTTTTTTTTTATTGAAAGTATAAGGACTTTTATGGCTTCCCCATTTTTTCCTTAGGCCATTTACTATTAATAATGTTTCAGTACATGGTCTTATCTTTGCATAGGTATAGTCTTTTTCATGCCACAGCATCTCTAGGTGCATTGTTCTCCTTCAGCATCATGGAAGTGAATCAGTATTTAGAAATCACATTTTTCATTTGTATCATCTGGTTTTTAATTTGCATTATTTTAGGAATTTACCTCTTTGAATTGTATTTTTTAAATGTTTCTTTCTATTAATGAAATGATTCTATTTTTTCTTGTTAACATTGGTTTTACATACTAATTACAGAGTAGGTACTATTTGTATCTCTTTGTAACTAAGATTATTCAGTTTTAATGGGTTAGTTGTAGTTGGATACCTCTTCTTGTGTTAGTTCATGTACATCATTTAATTTGCAAGTGTTGTACTTGCCCCAATTACACGTTAGTCTGCCTTATTGGTTTGCAGTTATTCAGTGTTATTACATTTACTCTAACTATTGTTTTTCTCTGTTTAAGATTTAATCCAGTTATTATGACATTTGCCTTTAAGCATATCTTATTTCATAGCTGTTAAGTAGACTCTTTTTTTTTTTATTTATCATCATCAGAAAGCATTTTAGGACCTTAGAAAACATCTTAAATGTTATGAAAAGGGTAATATGCTGCAATATTATTTTAGTGTGTCTTATTCAAGTTCTGTATTACTCAGTAGATTCTTATTTGTGACTAATTGAAACTTGATGTCATTGTAGCGTGTGGCCACAGCATGTCCGTGATCGCATCAGAGACACATACATGTACTTCGGGGCCTCTTGTGCAGTGGCAGCTACATCAGCAGTGGCTGTATTCCGATCACCTATTGGGCACAGATTCTTTGCCTTATGTTCAAGACATCCAATTATGGTCAGTAGAATATGGCATTATTGTGCCTGTATTTTTTATATTTTACGCTGGGTTGGGAGGAATATTTTATTTTTCCATCCTGAAAATTGATATATTTTATAGATAGAAGGTATTGCTTTATATAGGCTTGAAAATTAGGGTACTTTAGTTTTGAGAGCATATGTTTTGGTGTAACTGCCATCAGCAAGGTATTATTGGTTGCAAGGGTCTAAGTTGCTAAAATCGTTTTCTAAAGTTCTCAAGATTGGCTGTGCAGTTCATGGCAAGTTTGAGATGAGTTCTTATAATGCTTTAAGTAGTCTTTTCTCTCACTTTTAAAGTACAGTATTCCCACAGTGTTTATATGCTCCCTGTATTGTATGATCAGTGGAGTGCGCTGGAACAGGTCAGATGCAGGTGAGAGAGCACCATTCCATTGGTTTTTTTATTGTGTCTATACAATTCAAACTATATATGGAAGCAAGTCCCTTCCTCTATCTTACAAGGGGAAAGAGGAAATGGCAACAAACATGGTTGGTGGTTAATTTAAGTTTTTTATATTCCTACAAGACAATGTAACAGGAGTTCATATTGTCCCTCAACTCAGATGTCTGGCTGCTGAGTAACCTTTTACTTAACAGATCAGAGGCATATGACTCCTTCCTAAGTCCTACTTTGGCCAGGAAGTGAGCCCAGGTGCACTGAACCCCTAGTCTGTTCTGATGCTTTCTCCATCCTCCCTCCAAGAGTAAGTCTCCCTTACGTTAAGACCAAAGGTTTGTTCTGTATATGAACAAATGACAAACTTTAAATTGATTTGTATTTTTCACAACTAATAAACCTGCGGTGTTAACGTATATGGCCCACCTCTAGCCACCCCTCATTTAGTTACCTGCTAAAGGAAACTGATGCGTTGTAGCTGGGATGGGCTAAGGCAGGTCAGCTATGCCCACCTTTCTGCAATCTTAGCTAGCTCCCGTTGCCACCAAAATGCTTGTACTTTTTTTAACCAGACTCCTGCAGGTGCTAGAGAATTTTTCCCTGTCGTTGAGACTGCAGGTTTGTTAGTTATGAAAAATAAAAATTTATTTAAAATTTGTCATATCTGGAGTCCTGCAGTTTCCAAGAATAGCTGTTATTTGCACTGTCTTTTATGATAAATACTATGATCGTAATATAGCTCAAATTTGTTTTGAACATTAATTTAATTATTCCATACAATTAGCCAGTGTTATATAAAGTTTGGATAAATTACTTAAATTTAGGTGATTTACCTGTTCTATTGGCATATTATACACTTATCTAAACATCATTAGTATTAAGTTTCATTATTGCACCAAGAGATTAAAAAATATATATATTTTTGTTTAGGACTTGTAAATACTACACATTATTTGGTAGACTGCTGTACTCTTCATTATTGTAGTTGCAGGTATTATTATTCAGAATTCTGTGAAGATTGAAGCATTGTTAAATTCTGAAAACCATTATATTTGTAATCATTATTTATCGTCTGGAAGGAGCATTAGATTCCATCAAATAGAGAATGAGGACAAATCATGTGATGTAGGGAAAAAAAATTTGACGATAAAAAGCTGGAACTGTTGTCTAGTTCTAGAGTAGTAGTTCCTGTTAGTGGTTATTTAGTATCTATAAACCCTACTGTCTTTTGTTGATGGCAGACTGTGAATAGTGATTCTGATAATCTGTTAAAACAGATCAAACCCACTGTTTGATTATGGCTTTCTTTAAACCACAAAAATCACCTTATTGAAGTAAGTTTATCACCTTGAATTGGTAATTGTTTGACTCATGGATGTTATATGAATATTTTTCATGACCTAATCCCTGTGTGATAAATTGCAGGTCAGCAGTAACAGTTAAACATATTTGAATGTATATATAAGTTTTAGCAAACAGCAGCTCTTCCTTGGGCAAGTCGGCAGACTTGTGGCCTTGCACTCGTTAGGCCCGAGTTCGACTCTCCGGCCAGCTAATGAAGAGTTAGAGGAATTTATTTCTGGTGATAGAAATTCATTTCTCGCTATAATGTGGTTCGGATTCCACAATAAGCTGTAGGTCCCGTTGCTAAGTAACCAATTGGTTCTTGGCCACGTTAAATAAGTCTAATCCTTCGGGCCAGACCTGGGAGAGCTGTTAATCAGCTCAGTGGTCTGGTAAAACTAAGGTATACTTACTTTTTTTAGCAAACAGCAGAAGTCAAATTTTTGGAAAAAGTCACTTCAAAGAAATTTCTTAAAATCTTAATCAGAATTATGAGGCTATCAAAGAAATCTAAATTTAATTGTAATGTAAAAACCCCTTGTGCCAGCACTGCAAAAATTGAGTATTGCAGTCTTGTAATTTACTTTAAGAGATGTAAGAAAAGGTTTGAGATGTGTTCTGCTTCAAACCTGCTTCTGTGACTGTAATTTTTTAAAATATTGAAACTTTCATTTAGGAATATTTTTAGATGAATCCTCATGAATCATAAAATGTCTTTCACAGAAGAAATTAATACCCTGACTAGGAAGGCATATGCCTGCTAAACAGTAAGAAGTCACATGTAGACTTGAGTAGAAGATGTCACATTTTGTGTATTGTTCAGTCATCAGTAACTAATTTTTGTTGGTTGGGATTACCTTTAAAGTTATATTTTTATCCATTTTACACCAAAAAATTAAGCCAATAATTATCTTGCAGTCAACTGTTGGTCTTCTGGCTGGTCTCGTAGCAACAGGTTCAGCAATGAGCTCTATTCCCTATTCTCCTGGAATAGGGGCCAAACAAATGTTGTGGCTGTTGAACTGTGGAATGATTGGACTTGTTGTAGCCCCAATTGGTGCACTAGGAGGAGCTATTGCCATTAGAGCTGCTTGGTACACTGCTGGTAAGTGTTATGTTTTTGTCATCTATTTGTCCTCTTTATAGTATAACACTGCTATATTCTTTTGACTGATAAACTTATAATTTTTTATGACATTATTTCCCATGAGTATAAAGTCTTTGCTCTAAACTACTCCAGATTTTAAGAATAGGTGTTTTCTCTGTGTGTGTCAAGGAAATAGCTGGTATGGTATTGGTGGTATAGAGACAGTAGCAGAAATGAAAATACAGTAATTGTTGGGAGAGTCAGAGGAAGAAAGGAAAATTTTTTAGTTCCCACTTGATTTTAGTATTAAAAACAATCTTAAGTGTTGGATACATTGTCATGGTAATGAACATGTGTTGGTTGTCAATTAATCCATCTTGGTAATAATATATTGAGGCCTTTTTACCACCTACATCAAGGTGTCTTTAATATGTAGAGTGGAACCACTCTTTTTGGAGTATCTTTACATGTAATCTTTTTGTAGTAGTTCTGAACTTGTGAGAACCAAGACTAATGACAAGTGCAAGTGGCGTGTTGCATGGCCACACTGAAGCTGCCAAAGACACACGACACATTAGACTAGGTATTCATGATCAAATTAACCTGTCAGTTCTCTGTGACTGTTCGACAGATGAGTGTCCACATGAAAAGAGTAGAACTGTTAGTCGGACCATCGACTTAGGTCATTGTCTTCAGTTCTCACTTTGCCTTCGTCTTGGTGACTTTGTATGGCACTGATGGAAACTCCACTGGCTGATGAGGCGGTGGAACTATTTAGACTTGCTGCTGTGACTGGCAGTTCACTTAGTAATAGGAAAGAAACAAAAAGGTGTAAAAGAGTTTGGTCTAAATCTTGCTTATTAAGGAGAGATGCCTGTTCTCATACAATATTATTGAATGAGCAAGTTAGAACTTTGGGGTTTGTTCAGTTATTTAAGAAATGGACCATGAAGCCTACTTTCACCAATAGCACCTTTCATAAAAAGGCAGGACACTTGACTAGGCTTATACAAATTTTATCTGTATCACATGGAAACTTTTTTTTGTATTTTTTATTTTATATGATTTGGACTCGGAACAGCCTAAAAATAGCGCTGCAGGGTCTACAAATGAATTGAATTAGGCCTATACATAATGTTATTCATATTCTGGTCAGAGCAGTTGAGATCCTTCCCAGGCGAAATCCAGTGGCAAACTGTCACAAAATTGTTGCTTACTTGTCCACACTTGCAGTCATGTGTCAGTTGGTTGGAAGAACTTGGGTAATTCCATTAGTTCATCCCTTCTGGTGAGTGGACTGCCTCTGCCCATAAACTGTCATCTACATGGAAGCTTTAATGCCAAATTCAATTAACTTACAGAAGAACTGACAGGTAAACCTGATCATGAATACCCTGCCTTAGTTGAAGCTGATCATCAGTGCAGACATATCATCAAATTTAAGAAAACTGTAATCTGTATGAGTCTCCAATGTGTGATGACAGATTTTTGCTTGTGAACTTATAGAAGGATCTTTTGATTTATTGCTTGGCAAAATTGAAATGGGGCTGAATAAACTGTTACAAACTTCAGAGGACCCATTTCTCCTGAAGGGAGATGCTCGGAACTCCATGGTTTTTGAAACGTGCTGTCGTGTGCAACATGCAGTGAGGTTTAGTGAGGCGTCAAATTACCCCGCTCCCCCAGTGTGGCCACCCACATATGAATTGTTAAGTTTCATTCAAGTTGTCCTGGTTGCCTCTTGCAATGTGGCAATACCTTTAGAGAGAGGAAGGTTTACAAGGTGAAGTGCTATAATTGGTAGCATAAAGTACTGAACAGGTTATCATGTATTAAATGATACACCAGAACTTTTCTCCTCTCTCTCTCTCTATTATGCAAATTGAAACTTTATTGTAAAACTGAGACTAATTAAAGAATGTTTTCACCAAGGTCTTCTCATCTTGCAGGTGTCATTGGTGGCCTAAGTACCGTAGCTGTATGTGCCCCAAGTGATAAGTTCTTGAACTGGGCTGGGCCACTGGGCATTGGTCTTGGTGGCGTACTAGTTGCCTCATTAGGCTCTGCCTTCTTACCCCCAACATCAGCCTTGGGTCTGTCCTTGTACTCTATTTCTCTCTATGGAGGGCTGCTACTTTTCTCAGCCTTCTTATTGTATGACACTCAAAAGGTAAGTTTGTCAGATGAATTTTGCACTATTTTGTAATTATCTCTTGACTAATATTCATTGTTTTTTTTTTTATTTGTTTAATTCAGAAAGTTTTTAAAATTCATAAAAGTGGTACTAGGTATTTTACAGATATAATAATGCTGTAAGTTAATGCTGTACATGATTATATGTACTTTTGACTGAGGTAATTGACATTAGGTCTGACAAGAGAACAGTGTTTCAGTGACTGAAAATAGTTGAAGAAGAATAGAAAAGCATGCTATGTTATGTGGCGCATAATTTAATATAGTTCAATTTTTTTGCAGGTTGTGCGCAAAGCTGAGACCCATCCCAACATGTGGGGTGTGGCTCCATATGATCCTATAAATGCATCCCATCATATTGTCATGGATGCTGTCAACATTTTTATCCGAATTGCACAGATTCTTGCAATGGGAGGTGGTGGAAGGCGAAAGTAAATCCTATTACAGTACACTGATTTGTCAAGTACATCATTTATACAAGTGTATATATAGACAACACATTACATAATGAATTTGCTTCTGGATTACATTCTCAATGGCATTCACTGCTTCTCATCAATGTAACCTGTTAGTGACAGTGTGCATTCTATTTTTAGCTGCAGTAAATACAAAGCTGATCATAGACTTCATGGTCAGTCAGCTGACTTGCCAGTCCATTTCATAAAGTGATTTAAGAATCTTGACCTTTTATTAAAATGTTTCCTGTTATCTATTAGATTGAAAAAGGATGTTTTGCTATTTGGTAATCCACATTTGAAAAAATATCAAGGGAAAAATTTTCTTTTGATATTTTAAGTAGCATCAAGTAATCTTTACAGGTTTTAAGATGTGTTGTGGAAGTTTCTATCTGTATTGTGATATTAGTATTTTAAGTGATTGCAAGGATTATCTTCAAAACACCATCATTGTGAACTTGATTTTAGGAGGAAAGAGATGGTGATGGAAAAATAATCTTCCCAAACATAGGTACAGAAATTTTCTAGATGTTATTGCAGTGGAGTCCACACTTATGATTTGTTAATTTATTGGGAATTCTATTCACAAGTGCATCATCTGATGTTTATTGAAATATATTTTTCTTAGGCATTGTAAGTTAACATATATGTAACACTACTCTTATGTGTTATTATTGTGGAGAGAATATCAACAGCAAGATTGAAACATTATTTGTTGTAAAGTTCTTTAGTTCCTAGAAAAAATATTTTCATTAGAAAAAGGATAATGTGATCAGGTAGAATTTTTTTTTTTTGTAATTAAAATGGCAATAACAATGCATAAGTGGTTCTTTTATTTTTAATGCCTATAAACTTTTTCAACCACTTTGTTAACAAAGGGTCTTGATAGTTTACTGGAAGCACTTGCATCATTTAAGTTGTTGAAAGGCAATCCAATTTCATGTGTTTCCCATATACAGTAATCTTTATTATCCTTTGGCATAGACTAAGCAATTGGTTGTTCATTTAAATCAGTTTTGTGGAACAATTTTATTTGCAAATTAGAAATTCCTCTGAAAGGGAAATGAGTGTATTGTATAGAACTTATGTACAGCATTCTAATCCAGCTTGTAATAAGAGATGCAAGGCTTGTAAATATGAAATGTCTAAACTTACTATGTATGAATTTTACCACCTCACTGGTTAAGATAGAATTTGTTCCCACACAAATACAAACCTTTGGTCTTTGCAAAGAGATGTAGCATGCAAACATGAGCTAAATCCCTATGTAAAGACCTTCAGGTTCATATGTTGGGAAAAATACAAGTTACTTTAAAAATTTATCTATATTTCACTATACCCTATTTCCCATGTTGCATGTGATTGGCTTGTTCAGTGCATTATAGTGCTGTATATTTTTCACTTAGTAAAGGATTTTGTGATTTAATAGTTTAATTGTCATGCTATTACTTCATAAATTCAGTGATGCACCTTACCTTGCATACTGTAAACCAAGTGTAAAGGCTGTAGCAGCATTCCATAGTCTTCAGTTTTTTTCCATGATTTACCATGTGTTTGGGGTTATTGCCTGCAATGTGACTTGCATACTTCTCTGTAAGTATTGCACTTTAAAATGCTTTTCCAAGTTCTTTTTCCATTTGACTTCAGTTGCATTGTTGCCACCTTTTATTTTTCTTTCATTCCATTGATTTCTGTATCTTCCCCGTTGGTCTATTTCTTCCTTTTACACCAGAGGAGACTTGGGCCCCAGTGCCTCGACCATACAAATGTTCCTCCATCAAATCGAGGACAAGAATTGAAATCTGAGTGCAGGCATCTTTTGTGTGATGTAAAAAATGTTGATGTCAATCTCTGCCTTGATTCCCAAGTCCAGTCTCAATGGACTGATGGTCTTTTGAACATTGTGGGTGGTCTGTATGTTTAGTAAATAACCTGTGTGACAGCCTTCATTTGAAGTACTATAATTATATTCCTAATAAATGAATAGTGTCTGATAGGTGTCTTGCTCATTCACACATATGCTGACCAAAGCTGTAAATTAGAAAGATGGATTAGGTCGAATGTGATTGGTCCCTTAAAGACATCACGGCACCATGATGCATCAATACTTGTCCTGCTTCCCTTATCCATGGCAGAGCTAGGGTGCACCTTTGTGACTGCAAGCTTTAATTCACAAAAATAGTTTTCTGTTTAGCAATGGACTGTATATTATACACACTTTTGTTGATTAAAACTTGAAAAATCTCGGAGACAAGGACAATGAAAAATTAAAAGTAAGCCTGACAACAAGACTGGTAAGCTAGCAAGAAGTCATATGTAATATGCTCAGTCAGTTCATAAAGTTCAATCTTTATTTTATTTTTTACATTATACAGTACGGCTGTTATTACCGCTTAATATACAGTAGTGGGAAAAGACTGATAGATTTATTTTATCCAGCTGCTTGACAGTTTTAAAGAGGATCGGTAACCTATGAATGTGGTGGAGCTCATGGCCTAGAATTACTTTATTCAAATGCTGTTGCATGAAATTTTGCATTCCAAAATTAAATCTTCAATGATATTAACCCCACTGATACAGATAACGTTCATCAAGTCAAATTCTGCGAAATGGGCACTTGTTAAACTCTTAAACACTTATGGAAATCCATGAACTGCAGCTTGTTACTGAAAAGGCAGGCCTATGTTAGACTAATTTATGAGCTACTTTAGATCTTTTCAGCAATGTAAATTATAAACAACTGGATTTGTCGATGCTGTTTGATTCATATAGGTTCAACAATAAAACGAAAGGATAAGTTCTGCCATACAGTTAACTGGGGCAATATTGACAACTATCAACTATTCATAATAAGACTATAATCCTCTGCCTTTCTGCCTTGACCATTTTTGAAAACATTACTTCTGTTTACGTTTGGAGAAATTGCTGTTGCTCATTAAGTCCACTGGAAGGTCCCATTCATTGTCAGTTACAGATTACAGCTTTTTTGTTTATTTCCTGAATATATGTCGGTTTAAATAAATGATAAAAGGAACAGAGGATCAGATAACTTGGTCTTATTATATGTTGATGATTTTACAAAGCCGCTGTATTTTACCTTTGAAATATATGCGAAAACTAACAATATTTTACTGATTACCTGAAATATAAAGGGGTTTTATGAACAGTGCTTTATTGATAAGGTCAGTGCAGAGGGGTATGGTCACAGGAAAAGCAAGACTGCAACGTGAATGAGCAGAACAGTCTGTGCAAGATGGATGTCAGCACTTCGAAACAGTCACTGGTGAGGGAAAGAGAAGGACCTGTGCTATAACTGGATGACTAACAGAGGGGAAAAGTGCTCAGACAGCTGCAGTGTCTATCTTTATCATCATCTTGATTTATTTTTGGAACCTCTCCTATCAGCTTTGTCGGTTCATCAGGCAGGTACCTCATCTTGCTGAGTTACATTTGATGAATCTCGAATAATTAGCTTTTCTACATCAAAAGATGATAACGAAACTAACGACAGTGGATGGGTAAAATAACAAGAATATTAAACATATGTTGACGAAGGTCGGATGATGAAAAAAGTAGTTTACTGTTAAGATGGTTGGCTTGAAAATGAATCGAGGACCCAGCAGTAAAGGTTGTTTTTGAGGATATTGATCAGACGGTTGTCAAGGTCAGACAATTAAGCATTCCTTGGATTCAAAGATTTTAGATTGGTTTTCCTCACACTAAGCAAAAAAGTCAGAAAAGTAATTTTGTTATAAAACAGTAAGGACAATTTATAGGCTATTGCCTACCAGGATCATTTTCTGCTTGTTTAATATCAACGAAAAGTCTCACAGTTTTCATGAGAAACTCATGTTGTGGATACTTGTATTTTGGCCCCCTGGTTATTATAATGAAATACCCCATGACAAGTGGGAAACTGTTGTTTGACGCTTCCGCATTGTTCAGAGTCGCAAAATACGCGGATTCTTGATTGATGATCAGCCCTTAGCAGACTTAGAAATACTCGAGTTTCCTTGACTGTGAACCGCCTGTTCATTTAATACCATATTCCAAGGCCTTTATGTTTTCCTCCATCGAGAAATGAGATCAATATGATAGCAGAATTTTGTTCAGGGTTCTTGAAGGTGAGGATTTGAAAAATGGCTTTTTAAATAAAGCGAGGTGGAATTTCTATTTTTTAATTGTCTTCAAAAGGGTGATCTGTTACTGCTCACAGAGTAAACTTTTTCAGCACAATGGAGACATAGGCTATTGAAGATTATTTTAATGTCCCTCCATAGGTAATTAGCCGAGTTGGTTTCAGTCTATTACTTCTCGTAAGTTCGCTGTACTCACTCTCCCGGATGTTCATCGTCTTTACCGTGCTCCAATTTCCACCTTTCATTCAAAAGCAAATCCCTTGAGTGCTTAATAATATTGATAATAATCTATCCAACTTGCAGTATGGTTGAGGTTACTGTACGAATAAACAAAAAGCAGATTATATCTGAGTGTAAAAGCGATTACATGAGACAGAAAAATGTAAACTGCCCTGTCTTCTTTATGAAATAGTTATAGAATATTTATAAGGGTGCGTTCTCATTGTACACATTTACCATCAGAACCTCTATTTACTTTTCATTCTCCATAACTGTACTCAACCAATTTGCATCTTTTGATCATGCAATTGGTTGTTAATTATCACAGTACTTTTAACGGGTGATAAAATCTGTTTATACACAAAAATGCAAAGCGACTGTAATCTACCTATATCTGCTAACTGAAGGCCCGTCCCCGCTATGAGTTACCATACACGTGCGTGCTCACGCGCATGGTGACGAGAAATGCCCCAGATCAACGTTTTTCGTTGAAACGATTTAACGAGCTCATTTTTATAGTTCAAAGGCATTTGGTGACGTGCGAGTCTCGCGCCGCGCTCTGTGGTAAGTTGGAACCATTGGGTCTGGATCCTGGCGCTAACTGGCGGGAAGGACTGGTACTACTCAGTCTCGACTCGACCGCTGTAATGTAAAGACTGTCGATTAGTCATTCCTACATCTTTTCTTTTGCAACGGCGGAAGAGATAGTATGGAGTAAGCAAGCCACCATTTCATAGGCAGAATTGTTGGAGAGCCATCCTTGTTTATGGCGAGTTAAAACCCAAGGTATAAGAATAAGCAGCTGAGCAGAAACAATTAGGAACTGCACACTGAAGTCAGTTCAGGAAGTAAATAAGAACATCAGGTAAGTTGGGGACGGGCCAAACTTTGATGTGTAGCCTATACATCAAAACGCTTGTATATTGATATATTGAAATTTGTTTGTGACGGAGACATTATTCAAATGTCAACCTCCAATTTGCATAATACAGTGCCTTAGCAAGTAATATTTATATATGAATGTCATTAGAAATAAAATACTATTGCGAAATTAGTGTTTAGTCCTCTGATATTCAGAGTTGCAATGCGGCATTACCTTGAAGGGAAATTTATCCGTTTTTATATTTATTTTTTTATTAACTTGTTTTTCGCGATCATTTTGATTTCCTTTCAGACTTTTTTATTTACTTTAAATATTAACACCATATTTTGTGGAAAGCTTGCACTTCAAGCAAATGGCACCTGTAGGCTTGTTCTATATGAATGTGAAATAATTTTTTTATCATTATTGGATAATAATAATAAAAAAATTAATAATTGCATTTTCTTAAAAACAAATAACCTGTGCCTCATTAATTTGCAGATGTTAAGAAGAGACTTAACATGATATATAGGCCTAATAAAAAAAAACATGCTATATAGGCCTAAGAAAAAAAGGGAAATTCATAATTTACGTCGTTTAGGATAAATTTTCATCTGTGTTTGATACCACACATTCGTTGCCTGCCAAGAAACCTTCCCTTCTTCATTAAAATATCTTTTGCAATAAAGAATAAAATGCTGCTTTTGCTAGACTAGTGTAATCCTGTAAGTCACTTTTACTCCCCCAAAACTAGTTCTCTAAAAATTTGCACAAAACTTCTGTTTTCAAGTCTTTAAAGCCATTTTTGGGCATCATATTTTTTTTCATTTTCTTTTTACAATGGTATATAGCCACTACAGTCCACAAAATGTTTCTCGTTACCTTCTTTCCATAGCGTGATCAATTGTCCTGTGCTACTGGTGAATAGTGAGCCGGGCAAGGTGCTTTTCCTTTTAAAGAGGCCTCCGTAGGGGTTAAGTGCCCTTAATACACCTCATGGATGCACTGTAAGCATTACTTTAGGCTCTTTGCAGCCTCCCTTCGATCCCTAGCTGCAACCCCTTTCATTCCTTTTACTGTACCTCCGTTCATATCCTCCAACATCTTACTTTCTCCCATTTCCTAACAATTCGCTGTGCAATTGCGAGGTTTTACTCTTGTTACATCTTTCAAACCTTTTTACTGTTGATTTCCGTTACAGCGCTGAATGACCTCATAGGTCCCAGCGCTTGGCCTTTGACCTAAATTCCATATATTCTATTCCCATTAAAGAGGCGGTTGAAACCTCTTACCTGAGTTACTTAAGTATTAATGAGTTCGATTCATGTTAAGATAACATTACGAATCAAAGTCAAAGTCCTTTTTCTCCGCTTTTCTTCCAACAAAGAATTTTTTTTTTTTTTTGCTTGCTGATTGGCCATTATTCATTTGTTTTTGCCTTAAGTATGATTTTATTTTATTTTTCAGATATTGATATTCTCTTTTATAGAAACTTGCTTATCGGATTAATGGCATTTTGCCTTTTATTTTTGTGAAAAATGTGCGTGCATTTTGAAAAAAATTATATTCCTACTTTCATTTTAGTTTGTAATTTTAAGTTAACTTTCATTACAAGTATTTCTCACAAACTTTGAATTTTAGCTGTTTTTTCTTTTATTTTATTCAATCAGTAACAAGTTAGATGGAGAATGCTTCAGTCATCTTAGTTTCCTTAAAATGCTTACGTTATAAAAGACTAGACCCTGAACATCCAAGGAAAACCGAACCCTTTCCTTGGTTCTTGTTTATAATTTTGATAACATTCTCCACCCCCCTCCCCTCCACCCTCATTTTTACGCATGCTGGTAACACGAACAGGATAAAAATACACTTCGGTATAAATAAAGATTTACTTAAGTATATTTACACAAGTGATATCAAAATGGGCGACATAAAGTCACTTAAAAATGGACCGATGTTGTTGGTCCAGGGGTGAGATCAAGGGTGGGCAGTCCTCGATCTCACATGGGAAAGAAGAAGGGGATTAAATCCCCTCTCACTCAACCCGAGGCATCGAAGGAGAAAGATGGTAATTTGTCGATGCCTCCTCCCAACAGGTTACTGCCTGCAGAACCTGCGCGGGAATGGTCGAGCTTGAGGGGACACGGGCGGCGGGCGTACAGCAGATGCTCGGGGCTGGGGGCGTGGCCTTGGCTTCCAGATGAACAGAAGCAACGGCGATGAGGGAGAACGGACGGCGAGGGTCACGCAGATTGGTTATTTCTATGCCTGTCAATTTGCTACTGCTAATAGTTTCCTAGTATCCATATCCGTACATCATCGTGGACGAACACTTGGTGACGGTGTGGTATTCCGGAACTGTCGCGTAGACGGTCATCGTCACGTATTCGTTGACGTTCTGCGTGACGGTGTTATAGACGTACTCCTGCTTGTATTCTGTTTCGTACTGGGTGACGTAATAAGGATTCTTGACAGTCATGGTGATGTACTGCTGCTGAACCTTGGTCTGCGTCACATAGTATCCCTTGGTCTCGTAGCCAGTCTTGGTGACGACGTTCGTAATAGGATAACTCTGGGTCTCGGTTTTTGTGATGTAAATGGCATCGGTTTCGGTGAAATACTGCTTGGCAGTGTTGTATCCATATGCAGATTCCGTCATGTACTGGGGAACGGTCACCATCTTTGTATCATACAGAATCTTTGTCTCTGTGTAGATGTTTGGCTCGGCGTAGGCTGTCATTGTGGAGTACTGGATGATGGTCTTTGGTGCCACGATGGTTTCGGTGATGTAGGCATACTGGGTGGTGAGGACAGGCTGCGTCACTGTAGCATAGTGAGGCTCGGTCTTCTGCACGTCTTTCGTCATGGTCTTGGTGAGGTATTTTGGGTAGCACACTTCTTCCTTGGGTGGACCGTAGGAAGACGACAGTGGTGCTACTTGGATGTAACCTGGTGAAGGCGGAGCGGCATAATCCGGAGCGCCGGCGGCTGAACACGCCAAAGCCACAACCACGCCCAACACAGCTGTCCGAAGCATCTGTGGAAGAAGAGGAAGAGTTAGCATGAACGCTTAATAAACAATGTGCTCTAAATGTAAAGAGTAATTAACCACCATAAACTTATGTCAAAGAAGAGACAAATTTAATGCAAACGTTGTGAGGAAGCAGTGTGCCTTTAATGTAAACCAAGTAGTAACTGGTAATATTTAGTAATCACAAATATCTATGGAAGAAGAAACGCTTTAACAAAGCACAGTTTGATTAATGACTGATGGACCAGATATTTTCTTTCTTGTTTTTCATTTATTGCGATTCACGGGAGCAGAACGTAATTCCTGAAACAACAGGATACAAAGTAATTAAACAAAATTGAAACGAGCTGTCTAATGATTGATAAAATCTGTCAGAATTTACTTGCGTCTCGTTCGATAAAAAAAGTTTCTGATTAAAAACAAGGAAAATAAATCGTAATGGTACTCATTTACTTATGAAGTACAGTACCGTCTTCATCCATAAAGTAATAAGTATATGAGAGAGAGAGAGAGAGAGAGAGAGAGAGAGAGATCGTAAGTGAAACTCATTCCTCCAACGACTACATCCGGGGAGAAAGCTTAACCGCACACATAATGGACCAGCCGCTGCCAGCGATAGGTTTTTCTCTTCTCTTTTCTATCTCATCAGTAGAGACCCTTCTCTGTTAGCCTCTGTAGGCTCAGAACTCCTTATTGTGAAGATTAATTGGAGGATTTTCACCTTAAAACCACGCTTGCTACCCGTGTCGGTAATCGTTCAGTATAATGATTTTGCTGGTAATGCTAGGCCGATGGAAGCATTCTCGAAGGTATAATTTTGATCGTCGTACGCCTGGTCAGTTATACATATATAAATTTTACACACACACACACACACACACACACACACACACACACACACACACACACACACACATATATATATATATATATATATATATATATATATATATATATATAAGTAATTTATTCAGTGCTTTGGTATAAGTTAGGCATGATGAGAGTTCTAAATACATCACATTAATGTAGTGCTGTGTTTAGATAATCGAATCCATACATACATACATACATACATATACAACACATTCTGTGTGTAAGTTTAGAGTACGAGAACCAGAGACATTCAGTAATGTCAGTGACAGTGGGAACATTAGCCAATAACCGATCGCCACAGCTTTTTATAACCCTTCACTTTCTAATTCGTAAGATCACATCAAAAACTAGCCCCATTTCTACTCCCACCTCCCACCCCTCCCCCTCTCTCTCTCTCTCTCTCTCTCTCTCTCTCTCTCTCTCTCTCTCTCTCTCTCTTTTAAATTCTCCAATCGTTCTCTCTTGTTTGTCTTATATCATCCCCGTTTACTCACTTGAATATGTAACTCGTACTCCGCCCGTCATTTTTATCTATCTATCTGACTATCTACCTATTGTTTTTACATTTAATTTCTTCATTTTCTCAATCTCTTTTCTTCCTCTAATATTCCAAAACGTTCTCTCTCTCTCTCTCTCTCTCTCTCTCTCTCTCTCTCTCTCTCTCTCTCTCTCTCTCTCTCTCTCATAGATCAGTCTGTTATTCAAACCACCTGCCAAACCATAAATCTCAAGATATTCATCTCCCTTCAAATTCCCGCCTTTTATCATGATCTCAGCTCCGTTCGTCATAACGCAGGAAAAGAATGCCATGCACCGTGACGCATTGAGTAAGTTATATTGCCTTACGCCATATATGACCGCAACAATGCGTCGCCTCGTTATCATCGTCTGCAGCAACATTAGATTACGCCATCGTAACTGCAACAATACTGTTTTCATCTTCAGTGAGTGGACGTATCTCATTTTATTACGCAAAGCTGTTATTTGAAAGTTTGAATCATTACGGCCGAAACAATAAGCGATGCACTGATCGTCTTTTGTTTTGTTTATTTATTTGCTTTTATTTTGAATAAAATATATATATAAAAAAAATATAGGTTACGCAAACACAACGTATAAAATAAAGGCAATAGTCACGCATAAAGCGTCTAGGTGTCTGATTTAGATGGAGCCGGTCTTATGCCAGCAACGTCTCTTGCACAGAGGCGACTCTTAAGTGTAGTTAAGCTAGATTAGAAAAAATAACTTTTTATGTAATTCATAACTCGACCTGGTTATTACATGCTCAAGGTTTGGGAGTATTGATAACCTTTAATATTTCAAATTGCTAAGACAAAAGTAACAAGTCCGGATTGTGTCAAACGAGCATTAAACGGCAATGAAAATACAATTCGTTCTAATTTTTCCCCTGTGAACATCACTCGTTTTCTCATTTCAGTTTTTAAAACTTTAATTAAGAATTACGAGATTCGGTTCCATTCTCTCGGTAGGGAACCCTTACTATATATTTATCTGTGGGAAGTTGTACTCCTGACGTTACTGTTAATAACCAAGACAATTTAACATTTATTGTTAATACAAATTTAAAGAACAAATTTATTATGCATTATTATTACAATGTAAAGCTTGTCAATCAATCTATCTATCTATCCATCCATCTGTCCATGTCTACATGCCCTTTCACTTTACAGCCATTTTCTCCCAGTTGAATTCATTTTCCGCTCTTTCGTTTTTTGTCTGCCTCTCTCTCCCTTTCACCCAATCCCACCCCTTTTTTTGTGAGAAGAGAAATGGAGGAGGGGGGCAGATAGAACGATGGAGGCTGGGGAAAGGGGGAGGGGTCTGAAGGCGGCGTCCTTCAGTAACCTCTCTGATGTTTCACTCTGTCGCTCCTTTCCATTGGCTTTCACTTTCACTTCCTTTCTCTTCAGCCACCTGTTTTCATCCGCCAAGGCCTTTCACTCCGCAATTATCAATAACTCTCTCTCTTTCATTGCTGTAATCTGAGGATCTGTAGCTTTGGATTTACAAGAAATTTTGTTTTTATAAAAACATCTTTATTTTTACCGTTTCTCTTTAGAACATTCAGAAAAATTTCACTTCTCTCCTCTTGTTTATTCATTCAGTGTCTTTCTGAGTGTGGTGTTTTGGTAAGGTTTCTTGAAATACTTAATCGTGTATGTATATATATATAATTTATATATATATATATATATATATATATATATATATATTTATATATATATATATATATATATATATATATATAATATATATTAATATTATATTTATATATATATATATATATATATATATTATATATATATATATATATATATTTATGGTATATATATATATATATTATATATATATATATATATATATATATATATATATATATATATATATATATATATATATATATATATATATACTGATATTTACTGATTTTGGTTACATTAGTTTTATTGGCTTTTACAGAAACGTTCTGTAAACTAGAAAACAGTAGAGCACACGATGTTAGACTAACGCTCGACGAGATGCAACTTTTACATAGATATTTATCCGTTCTTAATTCCTGTACTTAATTTTACGATGTAATCAACGTGAAACGGAACAAATCTTCGTTCGTTTGACGTTCACTTAATATGCAAAAAAAAAGCGAAC
>NC_089746.1:24354147-24359147 GCF_040412425.1 Macrobrachium rosenbergii
TTCGACTGGGTGTCGCGTTGCGGGAATATTGAGCAATGAACGCCTCCTATAGACAGGTGACGTTTCATCTAGACGAAAGAATATTGTTGCTCATCTTCATCATTACGATGAGGATTTTAACAGAATTCAGCTATTGTATTTCGGAACGAATGAATAAAAAATTGTAAACTTAAAAGGTAACTGGTCTCAAATCCGCTGGAATAACTCGGCGCCAGGTTGAAGGGAAAGTTGATGGAACTCCTCCCCCCTCTATTAGTGTCTCGGGGCCCCCTCCGTCAAACCCTCTCCCCAACTTTACACACACATTTTCTGTTGTATAATTTACCAGAGGGGGGAGAGGGAGGAAAGTAAATAAGAGAAAATAAGAGAAAGAGTGAATGATTATAGGGTGCGTTGACAATCACTGATGAAGTTTTTTGCTGTCTCTTTAGGTCCATGAGTTGCCATTGATCGTGTGATTAAAACCGCGCGATTTTCGTGGGAGAAACCAAAGAGTAAATCACGTCTTCTCTTAGAATACCTTGACTTTCCTTGCTCTTTCTGTTCTAACTCTTTTCGTCATACCTTGCAGAAGGGAAGAAAGACAAGGTGAATTTCATTGTCTGAGAGAAAATGGCTCATTTCAAGAATTCGAGCTCATTTATGATACCATTTCCAGTTTTCCTTGTTTGGTATCATAATAACGAGTCATGTCACATCGATATACAATGTGTGCGTGCGTCTGTCTGTGTGTCTGTACGTGTACGAGAAGGAGATTGAGAGAATAAAGAACTGGAGCGAGCTTTCAGCAAAGTGCTTTCTTATTCTTCTTCCACCATATTTTACGAGAAAACTGGAATACTCGCGTGGAAAACGCTCCATTTCTTAATTGGCCCTGACAACACTCCTTCATTACTTGAGCAACGAACGCTGCCAGCAGGGGGTTTGGGTCACCGAGTCCCATGTGGACCACAACCACATCATTTTCACCATAAACGAAGCAATTTTACGTCTTCATACTACGCCAGGGAAAATTTACTTAAGGTTTTCTCCGTTTTACTTTTCTACGCTTTGTAATGACCTCCTTGCCACATTAAATCCAAGAATTTATTTGAGAAACAGTATTAAAGACCGAGGAAGAGAGGTTTATTATGTTAAAAGCGACTTTTGTTACGAATGCCGGCAAAATATCCCCGTGTTTGGATCTTTTGTGAGAAACGCAGCAAATTTTAGTTTAGGATCCGAACATGGTACAGTAGCATGGATGCGGAAAGATACCTTGATTCGTCGTTTTAGAAATGTTGAATCGTATAAAATCGATATGCTCTCATGTTGAGTTCTAATTTACCCAGTCTTTATAAACGTACAATATTTTGTGAGAATGACTGATTAATTTCTGCAACCTAGCGTCGTAACAATTTTCGTTATTGATGCAGAGAATAGTAGATCATTTTAACTAATGAATTAGTCCATATATGCTTCATAAATGGGGTAATTGCTGCCTTAGGACGTTTTTCATGTGCAAAAACCTCAGGGTACTTTGGAAACCCATAATAAATGGTTTTCCAACTGCTTTCATATCATAATGCCTTCCCATGTACGAAAAGGTTCCCATATGCAACATATGCAAATTGCTATCAACCGTCCCGCCACTTCCCGCCCCCACTCCCCCTTGGGGTTTCAAGTCCTTCTGCACTTGCGAAAGTATCTAGTACGCTTTCTTTCCCGTTGTTGTTTGCTTTGAAAGTATTTCTATTTCGATTGAAAAAAAATTATGTAATCTTCAGTTTAGCATATTTTTACGTACTGTTCCTCCGTAATGATGTTTTTTATTCATCATTGTCTTCATACATTGCTTTGTTCTTATTTCCTTTCGAAATACATCTCTTAACAATGGACTAATTTCTGATCATGATATATATATACTGTATATATATGCATAAATATATATATATATATATATATATATATATATATATATATATATATATATATATATATATATATATATATATATATATATATATATATATATATATATATATATATATATATATATATATATACACACACACACACACACACAGATTTGCCATTCTCATATAAGTCACGTTTTCCGAGTCTCTTCTCCCTTACAATGCTGTTTTCTAAATAAGCAGCCGAGAGTGTTTTTGTGTTCGTTGGTAAATTTGTGAATTAAAGTACAATGGTTATAAGAAGGAACTTTAATTTTGTTGTTGACAGCCTCCCATTTAACAAAGAATGAAAAGAAGGAAAGAGAGAAGAGGCATGGAAGGAGGAAGCACTGATCATACGTTATTGCAAAACCACGCAAAACCGTAAAAAAATACATTAGGGTCTCTTGCACAGAACCGCAATAAAGTTTCAAGCAATAACAATTATACCGATATTATCTTAATTCGGGAGGAGGGCATAACACATTAAGCGAATTACAGGGTATACGCACTCACACATTCACAGACATACACGCAAGCATACACACACACACACAAGTATATATGTATATATATATATGTGTATATATATATATACAGCATATATATACACAAAGATACACATATATACATATACATATATATATATATGTGTATATATATATACAGCATATATATACACAAAGATACACACATATATACATATATACATATATATATATATATATATATATATATATATATATATATATATATATATATATATATATATATATAATTTATTATCTAGTTGAATTTTCTTTAAATATAAGCAGAACCGGTTACTATGCACCATCTATGTTTAAGAATTAGTATACAAATACTCGAAGAGTTCTCTTAATGAGTTAACTAATTTTTAATACCTCTAATGCGTCTTCACACAGCTGAGCTTCTGCAAAAACAGAACATGGCCGTAATAAAGACCAATTTACTATAAATAAGCAAATGAGGAAAAGTCTTTAATGGCGAAGAAAGTCTCTGTGGTTTCGCTTTATCTCACAATTGGTCAGTAGCTACTCAACGCCTGGGAGAAAAAATAATGATGGGAAAATAAAACAACTGGCAACTCACTCTACTTAACTCCTGTGTTTACATTTTTATTAGTATTCTGGATATTTTTATTATTATTATTTTTTTGCATAAGATTGAATTTACCATTCAGTTAGTGTCTGATTAATTTTCAAACACAGTTTTATTAGTAATGTACAGTACTCGTACATCTTGGAATTTTAACAATAAAGCTGTATTTTCGACGTATGTTTAAAATGCAGTTTTTTTTAATATTTCATTACCGTAAAATCTATCACTGTTTTATCTTTGGTTGTTTACTTAAAGCTATACACAACGTTTGGTTATGTATGGATGTATATATGTATTGTATATGCACAACCAAATGCGGATATATTTGCTATATGCACACACACTTCCTCATATAAACATGTAAAACCATTCTTGCCCGCAAGGAAATATTTCTTTTTAGTTTGCAGGGGAAAGCTTCATACTTCTTTGAAAATATAAAAAGAAGACACTTCACAAGTAATATGTATCAGCAAATCTAATTTTGTTTCTTAAAAAAACGTTATAGTGGAGGGGTTTCTACGAATATTGTTACAGTTAATGGTGAATTATTGTGTCCAAGAAATGAGTTAATATTTTGTTTGATCAGGATTTTTTGTGATTACATGTAGTTTGGACGTTGGAAAAAAATAATAAATTAGATGATATAAAGAATAGATGTTTATGATATGATCTTCGTTATGTTTATCGTTGTTCATGCTGTTATTGTCATCATCATTTCTGATATTATGATTATGATTATAATTATCAGTATTACTTTTGTGTTTAATGTTGTTGTGTTCTGTTAGATAGGTAATTATTCAATACAAAATATGCAAGTACATCTTCGATAACAGAACAGTTAGCTGATTTTTTCTTTTCACTTTAAACCTGTCAAGGCTAAATCTCTTGAGCTATGACTAAACTATGAAATAAATATATACCTAAAATAATTATTATATAATGTGTCGTGTCAGAAAACTGTCGTTTTGCTTCCTTAGGTTGTTACAGCAATCAAATATCTTTAATGTTTGGCAAATCCTATTGTTATTATTTTTTGTTGATGTAATAATTGTTTCTTACTCTTAATGTCGTTAGCACTGTTGATTGATAAGTTATTATTGTTGTCGTTTTGGCTGTTGTTCTTAAATAACATTGATTTTTGTCAGTTATTAGTGTTACTACGTTATTATTGTCAATAACGAAGGTCCAGAGATAGATTCCAATTTGTTGTAAAGGAATAAAGTGGGGATTTCTCTGCAGACAATGCGATCTTGATAATGTTTAGTGCGGCAAAAAGCAACGTCATTTGGAAGGGAACTGCAATACGTTGCATGCTTCAGAAATTCATCCCATTGCTAGGAACTGTACTAAAGAGCCACTTGCATTTGATAAGAAAAAAAAAAAAAGGAAACTTGCAACGATTAAAGCGGTTCCAAGAGCTATTTTCTCGCTGTCATTTTATAGTATGTGAAAAAATGAAAGTATAGTGAATATGCATTTTTGGTCAAGTGACAGATGGGAATCCCTAAAAAGACTCCAGTGATGAAAAAAATAATGATATGGATGTTCAGATAAATATTAAAAGACAATTATTAATAATAATAATAATAATAATAATAATAATAATAATAATAATAATAATAATAATAATAATAATAATAATAATAATAATAATAATAATAATAATAATAATAATAATAATAATAATAATAAATAAATAAATATTAAACGACAAATTTTAGCTTGGAACCTCTAACCGGGAGCCCATTGTTCACACCAACCCCGTACCACCAAAATTAAAGTCAAATAAAATAAAATACAATAAAAGATAAACAGAAAGAAAAATCAACACGGAACAATGCCAGGCACTGCGGCTTATAATCCGTACGAACACTCACGATAACACTACTGTCAATTTAGGAAAACGTCGGCGAGAAAAGCAGTAGGTGATTGTTCCAAATAAAGGCT
>NC_089746.1:24364147-24384147 GCF_040412425.1 Macrobrachium rosenbergii
CCTAAATATGGGACCTCTGAGCGAGCATTTCTGTGTAATGATTGTCAAGATCTCGTAAAGATAATTCTCTAATGTCTCATCAACTTTCTAAACAAGAGAAGATCGGAAAGGCATTGGAGATATATGACACTGATAAATAAAAAAGTAAAAAACCGGTGAAAGAGGAAAAGAAATGAGGAAAAACTAAATCAGGAGGAAGCACACGAGAAGGAAGGAGAAGGAAAGGTTAATGTGAGGATTAGAAAGAGTCGAAAGATGATATGGAAAGAAAGATGAAAATGAAAACAGGCAATTTTCCCTCTTGCTCTAAAATTCTTAACCTTATCAAAGAAGAAACAAATTATTATTCGAAAAAAATAAAATGTTGTAATTCTAAATTTTCAATAGAATGTTTGCTACATTAAGGTGTAAATCTTATAAACGAACTTAAATTTATTTCTGCATCGTATTTCATAAGATGTTACCTTACTTAACATTGATGAAATGTTACCATTAAGCCAAAATGAGAGCTATACGTGTATGATAAATGAATGCGAAATATTACTTAAGCGAAAACTCCAGTTATCATTGGAAGAGTTGACGAAAATATCTTTGTGCTCTATTTTTATTTTTCGTTAGAAGGGAGAGAAAAAGACAAAACTGACGAAAATAAATAACGGAAAGTGATTGATGATAGCGTGATATGTATATATATAATATATAAACGAATATATATATGTGTATATATATATATATATATAAGTTGAGTATACCTTAGTTTAACCAGACCACTGAGCTAATTAACAGCTCTCCTAGGGCTGATTCTAAGGATTAGAGTTATTTTATGTGGCTAAGAACTAATTGGTTACCTAGCAACGGGACCTACAGCTTATTGTGGAATCCGACCCACATTATAACGAGAAATGAATTCCTTTCACCAGAAATAAATTTCTTCATTGGCCGGTCGGAGAATCGAGCGCGGGCCCAGCAGAGTGCTAGCCGAGAACGATACCAACTCGTCCAATGAGGAACTATATATATGTATATATATTATATGTGTGTGTGTGTACATATACAGTATATATATGTATATGTATATATATATATATATCTATATCTATATCTATATCTATATATATATATATATATATATATATATAGATAGACAAACAGATAGATAGATAGATAGATAGATAGATAGGATAACTTTCCTTCTTGCTATATGCAGTAGCACATCCGTGAAAATACTACTACACTACCACTACAACAGTATTACTACGTTTACAACCGCTGCTGTAATCTGTCATGCTATCGAGTTGACTAATACCGAAACGCCATTTGCGTATTTGGGCTAATGCATGAATAGACAACGTAATCGTCGCTGATAGGTCAAGGGAAAAAACGCTAGTTGCTAGGAAATCTGGGAAATGGCTCAAAATTGGCGGTCTTGTTTTCTATGCAAGGGCCCCTCTACCACCCCTCCCCACCCCAGACAAAGAAACTTGGGAACATCGGTGAATGGTGTAGGTTTCTTCCTCATTGTGATCAAGAACGGACGATTCCGTAAAGATGTCGGGGGAACTGATAAGTGCTGTTGATCATTCGAAGCCATTGAGTACCCTGAAAAAATAAAAGGGGAAATAAATAAGTAAATTAAAACGTTGTATATAAATTAATAAGAACAAACAGGTTCTGTAACTAAAAATAAAAGGTTCTATAAATTTCATGTATAGAATCTGCAGAAATGTTCCTTAATTTCATTTGCATCTTCCCGATTTGGGACTTAATTATTATAAGAGAAGACCTGAAACTCTCATCTTCAATTCATAAGGCATTTTTATGAGTATCCCCCGACCTCTCAAAAGTGGCTTCCCCAGACACATGTATATTTTTAACATTTTCACCCTGAGCTGATTTTATGGATTTTGTTTTTCTCGTGCACCGAACATAAGTTATAACAAAAATTTGGTTAATTTTTTTTTTTTTTTTTGTGTCGTAATCATGTTAGGATCGGAGCATCAACGAGAAATGATACCTTTTAGTTTTCTGAAAAGGAAACTGTTGTGCCGGCTTTGTCTGTCTGTCCGCACTTTTTTCTGTCCGTCCTCAGATCTTAAAACTACTGAGGCTAGAAGGCTGCAAATTGGTATGTTGATCATCCACCCTCCAATCATCAAACATACCAAATTGCAGTCCTCTAGCCTCAGCAGTTTTTATTTTATTTAAGGTTAAAGTTAGCCATAATCGTGCTTCTGGCAATTATATAGGATAGCCCACCACCGAGCCGTGTTTAAAGTATAATGGGCCGCGGCCCATACAGTATTATACCGAGACCACCGAAAGATAGATCTATTTTCGGTGGCCTTGATTATAAGCTGTAGCGGCTGTACAGAAAACTCGATTGCGCCGAAGAAACTTCGGCGCAGTTTTTTACTTGTTGAGACTAAAAATTAACCTGGTTGTATTTTCTGAACCACCGTTGATACTGGACGAACCAGAATGAAATGTTTTGAAAATTGCGTTCATATTGATCAGTTTCTTTCAGCAATCTATTTTTCTCAGTTTTGCATATTTTCAGGAAAACATTTGTTTTTGCAACAAAAATGATAAATAATTCTTTGTTTCTCCTAAGATACTTGATCCTTTACTTCCAGCGGATCGTGCTGTTATTAGTTTCTTTCAGCAGTCATTCACGAACCACATTTTTTCTATTTTGCATTTATGTATGAAATCTTTTTTATTTGCAACAAAAATAATAAATGCGTCTTTGTTTCTCGTAAGATACTTGATCCTCTACTTCAAACGGATCAAGTTGATATTTATTAGTTTCTGTCATTAATCTTCAACAAACCACATTTTCTCAGTTTTTGAATTTTCGTGAAATTTTTCACATTGCAAAAATAATTCTTTGTTTCTCGTAAGATACTTGATTCTTTACTTCAAACGGATTAAGTGGATATTTATTAGTTTCTTTCATCAATCTTTAACAAACCATATTTTCTTCTCAATTTTGTATATTTTTACGAAATCTTTTTTATCTCAAAAAATTAATTCGTCAGACTGGTATGTTGATTTCAACCTATTATTAATTCGTCAGACTGTTATGTTGATTTCAACCTATTATTAATTCGCCAGACTGGTATGTTGATTTCAACCTATTATTGATTCGTCAGACTGGTATGTTGATTTCACCCAATTATTAATTCATCAGACTGGTATGTTGATTTCAACCTATTATTAAGTCGTCAGACTGGTATATTGATTTCAACCTGTTATCAATTCGTCAGACTGGTATGTTGATTTCAACCAGTTATTAATTCGTCAGACTGGTATGTTGATTTCAACCTATTATTAATTCGTCAGACTGGTATGTTGATTTCAACCTATTATTAATTCGTCAGACTGGTATGTTGATTTCAACCTATTATTAATTTGTCAGACTGGTATGTTGATTTCAACCTATTATTGATTCGTCAGACTGGTATGTGGATTTCAACCTATTATTATTCGTCAGACTGGTATGTTGATTTCAGCCTATTGTTAATTCGTCAGACTGGTATGTTGATTTCAACCTATTATTAATTCGTCAGACTGGTATGTTAATTTCAACCTGTCATTAATTCGTCAGACTGGTATAGTGATTTCAACCTCTTATTAATTCGTCAGACTGGTATGTTGATTTCAACCTATTATTAATTCGTCAGACTGGTATGTTGATTTCAACGTATTATTGATTCGTCAGACTGGTATGTGGATTTCAACCTATTATTATTCGTCAGACTGGTATATTGATTTTAGCCTATTGTTAATTCGTCAGACTGGTATGTTGATTTCAACCTATTATTAATTCGTCAGACTGGTATGTTAATTTCAACCTGTCATTAATTCGTCAGACTGGTATAGTGATTTCAACCTCTTATTAATTCGTCAGACTGGTATGTTGATTTCAACCTATTATTAATTCGTCAGACTGGTATGTTGATTTCAACCTATTATTAATTCGTCAGACTGGTATGTTGATTTCAACCTATTATTAATTCGTCAGACTGGTATGTTGATTTCAACCTATTAACTTTCACCCAACGCTTCATGTCGCGTCGTTATGATGAGTCGTTCTATGCGTGATCAAGGTTTATGGAGGCGTTTCTTTTTTATAGTCTTGTGTGTGGTTTATTGCCGGAGAGCTCCTGGTCTTTCGTTACAATAAAAGCCTTCTTGAAATGCAACCAGCGTAATAAAATGTGGTTGCATGATTTAAAAGAGCTCATCTAGGAGCACCATCTCGTTTGTCTCAGGGAAATAATGCAAGAATTTTGAACATTTTCTTTTATTGTTATTCCCTTTTACCTAACATTTCCCTAAACTTCTGCACAGTGAGTGATATGTGTGAATGTGCTTTCGTGGGTGTCACGTTCGTGTGTGGACGAGAGAGAGAGAGAGAGAGAGAGAGAGAGAGAGAGAGAGAGAGAGAGAGAGAGAGAGAGAGAGAGAACTAGAAATTAACGAAGGAAACAGTAAAAAGGTAATTCTGTTTCTTTTTAAATTTATCTTTGCGAAATTGGCATTTCTAAACGCTAAAACGGATTGAGTGCAGTATTTTTACTATAACAGGCAACTGTGAGATGCGCTTTAATCTTTGTCCATGCAAATACTGACCAGCCTCAGGGTTGGTTAACTGGGCTGATGAAAGTGCCATACCATTCAGATAATTATTATTGTCATTATTATCATTATTACTCCAAAAATAGTTCCGGTGCGTAAAAGAAAACAAAACGGAGAAAAGAAAACGACATCTAAGTGCTTGATAGATGTTAATGCCCCGTAGGGGGGTAGCACAGTCAGTGCACCTCATGCGGTGCACTGTAGTCATTACTTAAGGTTCTTTGCAGCGTCCCTTCGTTCCCTAGCTGCAACCCCTTTCATTCCTTTTACTGTATCTCATATTCTCATTCTCCATCTTACTTTCCACCCTCTCCTAACAATTGATTCATAGTGAAAAGCAACGGCTCTTACGTATATGGAATACAAATATATGTAATGTAAATTGTCTCTCTCTCTCTCTCTCTCTCTATATATATATATATATATATATATATATATATATATATATATATATATATATATATATATATATATATATATATATATATATATATATATATATATATATATATATATATATATATATATATATATATACAGTAAGTGCAACTGAGAGGTTTCCCTCCTGTTACACCTTTCAAACCTTTTTACTGTCAATCTCCATTCCAACACTAAATGACTTTATAGGTGCAACTGAGAGGTTTTCCTCCTGTTACACCTTTCAAACCTTTTTACTGTCAATCTCCATTCCAACACTAAATGACTTTATAGGTCCCAGCGCTTGGCCTTGTGTCTAAATGCTATATTCTGTTCAAATCGTGAATGGGATGTTTATGAGTTGTGCAATGCAAAACTTGATAGAAAAAAAAGTTAAACGGATTGATCCATCGTCTGGATATTGTGATCCGAAAACTCGCCTAAAATACTCAATGAGCCACAACCGAACAGGACAAACTTGACTTGCAAAACATTGGCTCTTCATCAGCCGTCAACTCAGGGATTCGATTACAAATCAACCTAGTGGCCTAGATATGAAATGCTGCTTTGTGCATCATAACAGACAGAGGGGATTGACCTCTCCTCGGTTCTCGATTATTTATCTTAATAAGCTTCGTTGACCATAATATGACAAGCAAGAAGACTGATCAGGAATCTTGTTTCTGTATCAAGTGACTGGCTTCTTAAAACGAGCTATCATATAGGAAGAAACTTTTTTTCTCTCTCTTCTCTTTCTTCCCGCAACGACAAAATTCCTCTCGCTCTGAAAGTGGATAAAATGAAAATTCGATCTATATTTTCTCCATTTTAACGCGAGAAAAATGTAATAAATAAAAAAAAAAAGACGAAATAGAAACGAAAAACAAACCACCTAGGTAAGTTCGACATACGTCAGCAGCTGTAACCCAGTACGGCCTCCTCACCGCCTGGATTCTCTAATAGGGGTCAGCAGCATTGTTGATCTCTCTTACTTCTTCTTCTTCTTCTTCTTCTTCTTCTTCTTCTTCTTCTTCTTCTTCTTCTTCTTCTTTTCATCTTCATACTCCTGGGGATCCCCTGCGACTCTGGAATGTTGCAACTAGACAACCAGCAATGCATTTCCGCTGATGAGGGGGTTAAATTTCCTTTCACTCGACTCTTTTCTTTCTTTCTTGAATAGGCAAGGGGAAAGGTGTTATGCAATATGTCATCAGAAGTAAAGTATTTAAAAAATATGTGAGGTTCATAATCGAAAGAACAATAAATGCATATGCATCTGATTAGAAGAGAATGCAATAATTCTCAGAACAATAATACAATGGCAGCTAAGCCTCTAAGATTATACTTTTGAAAATAATGATGTTGCAATTCATTATGAAGCATTATATATATATATATATATATATATATATATATATATATATATATATATATATATGTGTGTGTGTGTGTGTGTGTGTGTATGTATATACACATATGTATGCAGTACATACACACACACATATATGTATATGTATACATATAAAAATTCCTAGCACTACAAGATGTCAAGAGAGAGAGAGAGAGAGAGAGAGAGAGAGAGAGAGAGACTTTTCCCTCCTTTTGTGTACTAACGTGTCAAGGTGAACGACCGGAAAGAGTCATAAAAAGCTATGAAACCTAACTTTCGATCGAACAACTTCCGCCTCCTGGATAATTAGGAATACTTTCAAGTGATATTCGTACCGGCATACTCTCTCTCTCTCTCTCTCTCTCTCTCTCTCTCTCTCTCTCTCTCTCTCTCTCTCTCTCTCTCTCTCTCTCTCTCTCTCTATATATATATATATATATATATATATATATATATATATATATATATATATATATATATATATATATATATATATATATCATATATATGTATATGTATATATATATATATATATTATGTATATATGCATATATATATATACTGTATATAGTATATACTGTATGTGTGTGTGTGTGGTGTGTCATTTCATCTCAGAAGTCTTCCTAAGAAAATTTGTTGGCCCTGTTGGTTCTTCACAACCTGGGTGCAACGTACCAAAATCGATTAATTGTAAGATACATAGTTCATTAGTTGTGTCATCGGGAGCGCAATAAGAATAAATGTAATGGGCCTAAAGGTCCTGATTCGGTCGGGATTCCTAACAGAAACGTTTTGCTCTTGAGGTGGATCACAAATGCTAATATACATACACACACACACACACACACACACACACATATATATGTGTGTGTATATAGATAGATAGATAGATAGATAGATAGATGGTTTCATAGACAGATATAGATATTTATATATGCATAGAGAAACGTTTCTGTGTATGCAAGTGTGCGTGCGAGTTGTAATTTCACAGTAGAAAACAGCACAGTCGTATACAGAACATTTCATAAAAAAAGTTATGGCGGATCTCTCACACGTTCTTGCACGAAACCCCCTCGTATTTCAACATTCCCAGGCGAGTGGGGAAGCGAGCATGGGCCAACACGCTCGCATACAAACGCACACTTTCTCTCACTTTCCCTTTACCCCCAAGAGGTGCCCAGCTCTCTAAATACCCGGCCGGTCTTGTCTTGTCCACTCCTGGCCTCTGCCCACCTTGCAGGATCACCGCCATCTCTCGTACTTCGTTCCTCCCTAGGACCTCCAGAGTCTCTGACCACCATTGGGTTACCCTCTCCTACTTCGTTCCCCTGGCCTAGGACCCCCAGAGTCTCTGCCCGCCTTGCAGGATGCGCTCCCTACCTACCTTCCTCCTTACACCCCCTCGAAAGAGAAAGAGAGAATGAGGCGGACACAAAAAAGTGCACCTCCGCTCACAGTTTCTTTTCTCCATCCGGCTTCCATCTTGCCTTCGCCACTTTTACCTCGTTGTTGGTGGCGAAGACAATATCTTACAAAAAGCAAGGTCACGTTCTTCCTTTTCAGAAGTTTTCACTCGAAATTGCTCTTGGATTTTTTGTATTTTTAGTTGGTCTTTTTGTTTTCATTGTTGCTTTCATTCTTCAGAGATGGAAAAACACTTTCCTCAAGAGAAAACGTTTGCTGAAAGATAAAAAAAAAACTTTTAAGAGGTTATAGGAATATTCAACTTGGTTCATCTCACCTCTAGGACATTTTCTTTTAATCTTATCTCTCCTTTTAGACCACTGAGTATGATTACAGAATTCTTATGTGTGTGTGTTTTTTTTTGGGGGCATTAGAGCATCTTAGAAAGATTCTTTTATTTCATTTTGCTTACCGCAGGTTGAATGTACTTTCAACATTTTCGTACCGTACTAAAAATAAGGCATACGTTTAATCAACCTCGTTTGCTTGCAAGTTTCTGTTGTTTTATTATTTATTTTCTTTGAAAGTGGCGTATTTTTTAAAACTGACTTTTCTTTTGATGCAGTTATTCGTAACTGTATTTTATATATTCAATAAGAATTTGATGTTTCTTTTCATGTTAGCCCGAGCTATCATTTCATAACTTTAGGTGTTGACATAAATGTAGGTGCAAGTGAAGACATTAGAGAAGTTCCGACACTTTCTCCCCTGTAATCTTATTTCTCACACATTTTGCAGAATTTCATTGCACAGCATTTATTAATCACTCGAACTTGCAGTCATCACTGTTAAGTAAGCGTCAAATGACTATAAAATTTATAGCGCCAGCCAACAGAAAGTAATGTGACAATCCCGCCATTGTCTGCAAATTGGATATTACTCGCCAGTTTCCATTCATTCCTGCAGATTTCCTTCCAAGGTCTTTCTCTCTATCTCTCCATAATGGGGAAAGTAAGCAGGGTCTTGTCACATTCAATTTGCACGCTTATGACTTTTCCCTCGGGAACTCCAACAAGTGCTCTCGTCTTACGATTCACCACTCACTTCTTTGATGGTTTCTAACTTTTGCAGCAACTCTACCTCGTGGAAAGCCTTCTCAAATAATAAAGTTATTAGTACGTTGCTCCTCTAAGAAGCCTGTGGTATTAAAATGTTTAATTGTTCTATAGCTTTCGTTTGCAACCACGTTTTTTCTCTGTCAGATATTCATAACACTAATTTGACTGCATGTATCTTTTCTGATTTTGTTTTTAGCTTATACGTAGAATATTTCTTTAAAGATTGCATAAAGTAGAGTGCCAATTGTTTGATTTCGTATTGATCACTGTGTGCAAATACATTTGTAAAACGAATTGTTCTTATCAGCATCTTTTCAGCAGTTTGTTAAATAGAAATAAAGAGAGAGAGAGAGAGAGAGAGAGAGAGAGAGAGAGAGAGAGAGAGAGAGAGAGAGAGAGAGAGAGACTTTACTCAAGTCAGTAGAAATCAAAAGTTCCAACCCAAAACTTAGGGAAGTTGAGGAGATTATCTAAGAGGTATGGTAATGAACTCGACCCATAATTAGAAATATTTTTTTTTATGAGTCAAGTTCTTTGCGGCAGAAAGGTCGACTAAACTACTGTGACTTCAAGGACGAGTAGATGCGAGGCATTCAACAACTGATGCAACAGATAAGATCCACACAGACTGCATTCACTTGAAAGGGCAATTATCTCATTTGGCCTCCAACTCTCTCTCTCTCTCTCTCTTTTTAAAGTCTGAATAATTTCTTCTTTTTTGCTCTCGTTTTTTTCACATATGGGACATTCTGTTCTTGGATTTATTTTTATTTGAATAATTTCTTCTTTTTTGCTATTTTTTAACATTCTGTTCTAATAAACTTATTAATGAATAATAATCTTATAATAATAATAATAATAATAATAATAATAATAATAATAATAATAATAATAATAATAAATTTGTCTCAATATCTCTTGATTTGTCAAAATTTGAGTAATTTAAGTAATCTTGAAACTCAAATACGCTGTGAACTTAAACCTCCTACTTAAAAATTTCTCTGTACGCCTGCAAATATTCACAAACTAGTGTATATGGTGCTATGCATGCATACTATCAGTTCGCATGTGGAAGGAAGCTCACGTTTGCGCACATATGCATGCATTAAAATAAATTCATTTACTGGCTAAATACAGGTAGTTTATTTCATTTCGAGATTTTTTATCTCCCAAACATAATACAGACCTCTTTTTTTTTACTTTCCCTCTGGGTCCTCCTCCTTCCTCCTCCTTCCTCCTCCTCCTCCTCCTCCTCTCCTCTTCCTTCTTCTTCTTCTTCTTCTTCTTCTTCTTCTTCTTCTTCTTCTTCTTCTTCTTCTTCTTCTTTTATTTCATTTTGAGATTTTTCATCTCCCCAGACATGATACAGACCTTTTTTTTTTTTTACTTTCCTTCTAGGTGTTGGATTTTTCTTCTTCTTCTTCTTCTTCTTCTTCTTCTTCTTCTTCTTCTTCTTCTTCTTCTTCTTCTTCTTCTTCTTCTCTTTCAAGTGTCTGTGGAGTGGAGGACGGGAGAAAGCTTAAGAAAACTCAAACACGAATGAATGCACAATGGAGATCTGCAGGAGAAAACAACCCAAGACAATGACTGGTTGGATTCAAGGCGCAGTAACTATTTTCATTTCTTTTTCCTGGCAGCAGGTTTCGACGTCGTGATGTATTTGAAAAAAAAAGAAAAGGAAAAAGAGTTAAGTGAAATCAAGACTTGAGGAAGTTTATTTTGGTTCAAAGGGAAAAAGCTGAAGAAGAAAAAAAAAGAGAAGACAAGAATGTGAAGGAGACGATGGGTTGAAATGTGTAGGTAACGAAGGTGAGGCAAATGAAAAGAAAAACGGCGATAGAAAAGGTAACAGAGAACAACAACAAAAATTAAAAATTACTAAGATACTCACTAATTCCTTTTCTATAATTCCACTGACATTCAGTGAAAACTTGAAATACTTATTTATGAAATTATTAGAACTTACTGGCAACCGTCCTACTCAGCCTTCACAAGCGGACAGTTAAAGCAAACGTCTAAAAATGTTATAAGGGATAAATGAATATATTAGCAAGTGAAGGTACTGATATTACCTTTATTATTAAAGAGTAAAAGCATTGAAATTCACTGTAATATTAAACAAATAAGGGCAGCGAAATGAACAACTCGGCAGGATTCTGAAAAATGACGTCGTTTCTCGGAGCATTTTTCGGATCTCTCCTAGATAGTGACCCCCAAGGGTTTTCGGGGGTCATTATCAAGGACTAACATTTGTTTGGGGTCACTATCTTTATGATATTTACAGTCTTTTGTTTATGTTTTTACGGTCATCCCCAACGGGCTTGTACTCAACACGCTGCAAAGGTGGGATGCATACCGGCTTAAAACCCTTGGGGATCAGTGTCCAGGAAAGATCTCATTTTTCAATGAGCAAGTAAATCTCCCCTGCAGTAATTACTCATTGCATGCAGAGAGCAATTGCAGGAGGTTGGGGGGCGGACTTTCGGTCTCCGTTACATGACATTGCACCAAGAGCGACTCTGACGCGGATGATGTCATAGTTGCGTGACGGAACTATTTGATAGATCTACTAGGGTGAATAAACTCTTTTGGAAAGAGCTGACAATCAGCTCATAATTCCATAATTGTATTTTCATTGTTTATTTCCATTTAGTCATAAGGTTTCATAACCGTCATAATTACGCAATACTGTGCCTTTATACTGTCTATGTGATATGTTCAAAGATTTCTTATTTGTATTTAGGATGATATATATTACATCAACACAGACACAACTACATGCTGTTGAAGAAGCATACAAAACCTTATGCATATTATTCATAGTGAAACAATCACGCATGTATAGAAAGAAACGGTAAGTTCGGATATTCCTGAAATATATATACATATACATTTTATATATATATATATATATATATATAAATATTATGTATATATATATATATATATATATATATATATATATATATATATATATATATATGTATATATATATATCTTTCAAGATGTACTGTCAATGAAAAGATAAAAAAAATACCTAACACCATTAAAACTTTTTAGGGTACTCGTGTCCTAATAAGAAAACGACATGATGTTAATAAAATATTTCATTACTTAATCACGTTTCTATATATCAGGCGGATGGAAAGGAAAGAAATTGCTTCAGGTAATAAGACTGCTACAATTCTCACCAAGTGAGGGAATGTTCACTGTTACACCTTTCGTGGGAAAATGAAGACGCGAGTCATGTCATCCACACTGAGAAATAACTGAGGAATGTTTACAATCGACATGAAGGGTACTACACTGACTGTATTTTAATTCATCACCCGAAAAAATTCTTTCCTGGCTTTATATACTTTGGGGAAACAAGGATTGTTCTCTAATCCTGATTATAGCACTGTATTTATCAGCTGGTAGCAAGTTCTCCGAACAAGATCATTATTTCTGATGGGTTGAAATTACTTCGGTTAAGGAAAAAACCATCGCTATACCGGCGGTTTTTCGATTACAGACAAGCATATATATATATATATATATATATATATATATATATATATATATATATATATATATATATATATATATATATATATATATATATATATATATGTGTGTGTGTGTGTGTGTGTGTGTGTGTGTGTTGTGTGTGTGCGTCCGCATGCGCTTGTGTCAAAATCGCTGACATATTGCCATAGCCTAAATGTTTTCCCTTGTTTCTTTAGATGACGCAGCTGAAACAGTTTCACCCAAATGAAAATAATTTCCTCAGAATAAGTTTCACCAGCATGATTTTACTTTTCACGGAGAAAATGAGACTGTCAAATTCTGAAGCTCTGCTACAAAAATGAAATATGTCACTTACGAAAAGTTCAAGTTTTTTAACAGTAAAACTCGAGGGGGAAAAATAGCTCAAAACTTCAGAGTGAAAGAAGCTTAAAAACTGGTCTTGAAACTGCCAAACTAAATATCGGGTAGGTTCTCTCCACTGGCTAGATACGCACAAGCACGTCTTCCTGTATACAGGAATAATACTGTGCTTTCTTCTGAACATTGAAAATAACATCTTTGATACCTGTAAACTACGGCGAGGAGCTGCTTCTTTGTCTTTGAAATGAACAAAAACATCTGTAACGCGAGAGGTATAATGAAACATGTCCTCATGTTGGATTGATTATCTACAAACGTTCGTATGACAAGGACTGAACATGGAAACATTATAAAGGATGATTAACATGACTTTAATATAAGTAAATCATCCACCATTAAAAACACTAACATTTTCCAACCTCTGTTGAATTTCATAATAACAATGTAATATCCATGTTCTAAGTTTTTTGTCTTCTTGACCAAAAGCAGGCAGTATCAACGTGTCCAGATTATCTCCATTTATTTCTTTTTTACTCTGAAAACAGCCGAATAAAAATCCTAAAAAAGAGATTGTATTACATGATGCTGCATTGATTACTTTTATTTTCGCATATTAAACACATCGAAGAAGCTTTTGAATACCCGCCCGATTTCGTGAATCCACTACAGGAGTATCACGCCTAATTAATGACATAAGATATTCATCCTTAATTACCAAGAGACTTTCCCTTCATGCCGGATAACTAGTACTAATGACGAAGAAAGTGTGCCAGGTGTCTCAGTCTCAAGAGAAAATGAGGGCTATAATGGATCATGGCGTATCAGAATTCTCGAAGAAACCTCAAACGAAGATAACGGGAACCGTATTGGTTTCTTAGGCCTACGGCTTGGAAGCATAAAAGAGTAGAATTACGAGGCCGTTCGAACAGAATCCCTTTGAGGATATCAGATTATTTGTTACTGATAGAATTATCAAATGAAATTGGACTTTGGGTAAAGTGGTCTAGTTGTGATCTGTAGGGAGTACTTCGTGTAATTTCGCCGTGGTTTATTTTCAGTTGGCCACTTTAAGTTAGATTACTTTTGTCGAAAAGATAGGCAGGATTTACATGGATTGACTGTGAGGATTACTTGGAGATTACTATGTTGTAATCAGTCCAGGTTATCATAGCATTTTTACTGTGATCTGTTAATTTAAGGTAAACATATCCGAGACAGTGTCCTTTTATTTACTTGTGATTACTGTTGGTGAAAGTAGTTCCATTTACTCGTCTAAGATTAGAATTTGGAATGTAGCTTTTGTTCACTGCCTGAAACTGTTAATATGATGCAGTATTTTTTGTTTCGTTTACTTTCTCATAACTGCCATGGGTATTTTAATTTGATTTCTTTAGAATATAACTTATTGTATAATTTATCATCAAGATAGTTTTTTATTTTTCTCCGAAAGAATTTTATTAATTCTAAACATACGTAGCTGCACGATTCCGGAAATTTGGTCGTCATAAACCAAAAAAAAAAAAGTTCTTTCGCGTGTTCATTTGTTTCAGGTCATTTTAACATGTGGCAGATGAAATGAACTGAAGACTATAGACGATTTCAAGACTGCGTAATGCATGCAAGAAATTTAATGTTATTTGATGAAACATAGTATGGGATATGAAAACTCGATGAGGAAGATGAAGAAGAAGAAAAAGATTTAACGGTGAAGGGAACTTCAGAAGCAAAACAATTAAAAAAAAGATTCAAGGATTTCCGGAGAAGGACAAGAAATAAAATTTCAATGAGCTTCAGAATAAAGAGAAGGCTTTTCAGAGTCTTCCAACTTGATGAATGTCGATTACGCATTTTTCTTACAGAATGGGAGAGTAAGTGGGCAATTGACCTTTGCTCTTTGAGAGGGGAAAAAAGTAAGAAGTTAGGTAATAAGACCCGTCAGCCTTAGAACGAAATGGACTGAGAGTTGGTCCTCCTGATGCTTTCACCCGCCACGAAAAAAGGACCTTGGAACATTTGTTGGGGGGTTTTGAGAAGTACTCATACAACTTTGAAAAAATTCGTAATTTTATTTATGGAGGAGGAACTAGTGTCTAGCATAGCTTTCACCTACAAGAAAATTCTTGAAATAGCTACTGGCTTCATACAAAGAACTTGCATAGTTTTACGAAATTTTAGAATTTTATTTACTAATAAATAAGAAATAGGTTCGGCTTTCGCATGCTGGAAAACCCTTGGAATATTAACGGACACAAAATGTACTAGAACAGTTTTGTGAAAACTTGTTTTTATTTATTTAGGAACAGACAAAGTTATAAATTACGATTATCTCTCATTCAAATCGTGTGAAATCACCGCGTAGTAAAAAGAACTGTTTATGGTGACAAGGGAAATCAATTCAAATTACATGATAGTTGTTACTTCGTGGAGTAACCTGACAAGCCCACACTCATGTGTACCAGGTACGGGAGTTCATTATTTAGGAAGCCCAAAAGAAAACCTTGGTAGTGTATCAGAGGCAGCCATATTCGACTTCACTATTGTAGCATAATTGCATTGAAAACTGACGCTTCCAGGAACTTAGGGGTCAATTGAAACTGGATAACACTGTATACTCTTTCTCTGCCTTGTTAGAAAATCCATCTCTGCTTCATTTCTTTGACATTTTGACAATCAAAAACCAAACAAGGAAACGTAAACTCTTACGTTGAGAGAGAGAGAGAGAGAGAGAGAGAGAGAGAGAGAGAGAGAGAAGGGAAAATCTTAGCCAGGAGGATGTAGTAAACACGTTAGAAAGTGATGCAAACACCTGACGCCCCTCATGAATGAAATCTCAGCTAAAGTTAAGGAAAGGTAAGTCGTAGGAGCTTCGAGTAGGACGCTGTTCAGCAAGTACTACTTACTCTGTGTTTATTGCTAGTTTATCACACAAGGAAATTATTCCTGGCCTCGTTTTATAAATAACATCATATGATTCTCAACTCTCCGCTGTTGCTTACATCTTGTTTTTTTTGCTTAAACGGCAGGTTTTAGTTTTCTTCCTTCAGACCATTTTAATCTAGCACTGAGCTGTTCAATAAGGTTTTTTTATTCAGTCAGTCGATCCATTTCGACATAATTCCAAAGGTTCAGTAGGTCAAGGAAGTTTTTTTTATTTACTTGTCCTAATATAGCCTACTGTTATCAATGGAGTTTTGTGGTTTTTTTTTCTTAGTTTAAACACATATTTCAAGATTTTTGTGAAAAACTGGTAAAAACGATTGGCCCGAATTCTTCTCAAAAGGTTCTACAGCTCCATGAACTAAGAAAGAATAAGCAGAAAAATTTTTGAAAGTTGTACAGTAACATCCGTGCCTGAAGGCATAGATCATTACGTATGCATTTCTTTCCCTGTCATTTCTTTCATACGAAGTTGAGATCACTATTATTGAAGGCAATTTCCTTTCTATGCCACCGACGTTTTTCTCAAAATTTGTTTGTAGCTTCGAGGAATCTTCGAATGACATTTTTATTTCATTTGCCATTGCATGGTTCGCCAAGCTTCAAAGAATGTTGCCTCAAACAAATGAGAGCTTTATGTAACATATCGTTGGAAATATGCTTAATCATAGGACTGTCTGAAGACGTGAATGGGATGGTCCCTATTCTTGCCCTCATCCATCCAAGCATCCATCCACCTCTCTCTCTCTCTCTCTCTCTCTCTCTCTCTCTCTCTCTCTATCTCTATATATATATATATATATATATATATGTGTGTGTGTGTGTGTGTGTGTGTGTGTGTGTGTGTTGTGTTTAGGTATTCCTCTGTGCAGTCCATACAGGGATTTTAGAATTGTCTATCTTTAGATCCTGTTAAATAATCTCTCTCTCTCTGTCTCTGTCTCTGTCTCTCTCTCTCTCTCTCTCTCTCTCTCTCTCTCTCTCTCTCTCTCTCTCTCTCTCTCTCTGAATAGCTATGGAGCGGTATAATTCATACGCAAAATATAGTTGTAACTCACACCTTCAGATTCTATCAAATTACCCAGAAATCACGTACGAATCAAGTTCAGTTATTTCCATTTAGTCTAAGAACAGTAACCTTTTTCACTAATCTCGCATGCTTAGTGTTTACAACAACAAAAAATCTCTTGTTTCATTGCTATTTAAACAATCCCCTAGTTTTCTCAAACATTTTTTTTCTTAAGTAACACAACAAAACATTAGAATTTACACAACGGTTGTGGGGATTCTTACTACAGCATAAGGGAGGGATTTCACAGGACTTACTTTATGATTTTCACTCAAAGTGAAGACCTAAGAGTATAGCTGGAAGCATTCAAGCACATACACCCAAACACACACATACACAAACCAGAGAGACAAAGAGACGAAACATTAAAAAAGCACACTAGCAATATTACAAACAGACACGCTTAGAAACTTGGACACCAAGCAGAGTTGGAGAAAGAGATGCTGAGATAAAATCAATTAATTGGTTTGCATCAGGAGTCTTGGCCTCATTTCTCATCGAAAGAAGAAGAAGAAGAATGACGCCCTGTACGTTCCATAACAGACAGGAATGACCAATGAACTGGAGCTGCACCTGTACCCGGTGTCACCTGTAAGTCAGGATTCGAAAGTCAGTGGACAAAGTCTTGGACTCGTCGTTGGTCCACTTGTTGGTGTTCGAATCGGTTTCACCGTGTTTATTTCTTTTTTTCTTTTGTTTTTTGAGGGGGTGGGGAGGTTTGCAAGGGCTACGTGGATAGGGGATGTGAGGGTGGAAGTCGAGTTAACGCATGAAAAGGATGAACAAGAAGAAAAGATTGAAAAGAGAATGCAAAGCTACAAAAAATTAATTGAAATGGCACGGGCTCAGCTCTAGAAATAAGTAAACTTTTATTTTTACGTAAATGTGAAAAGGAAAGGCGAAAAATCTGTGAGAAATTATAAAAAAAAATGATGCAAAGAAAGTAGAATTAAGAAAGTTTATAGGAAATATTTTGGTGTCTTATTTTAAAACGATCATGAAATACCATACAGTGTCATTAGAAAATTAAAGCCATTAAGATTTCATATCAGGACAGTCCCAAAACTTAGTCTTGTTTTGAATGCAGGCATTTTTGTCCCTGACCAAAAATAGGATACTACGATGCAAGCTGATGAATCTCTTTTTAGGTCTTGCAACAGGAAGAATTCTTTTCATAATCATATATATATAATATATATATATATATATATATATATATATATATATATATATATATATATATATATATATATATATATATATATATATATATATATATATATATATATATATATATATATATATATATATGTGTGTGTGTGTGTGTGTGTGTATGTGTGTGTTAATAACCTTTGGAACTAACCCCTTAAAGGAAAAACGCTTGCAGATGAAACGAAATATCGACGTAAAAGTATATAAGTGTGTGTGTACACTTAAGTGTGACTTATAATTCAGAAGAGAAAGAAACTGCGGCAGAAATACTCATTCTCGTAGTTGCAGGACACTTTCGAGAGATCCTCTGACGAGAAAGGCCTATTTAGGATTTACAGTTTAGGCCAGTCTGCCTCATGTTCTGCAGATATATTCACACTTACACATATACATAAATAAATATACATACATATAAATATATATACACATACATATATATATGTGTGTTTGTGTGTGTGAGATAAAATTAACATAATGCTACGATAAAAATGAAAGATTTTGGTGACAGTTATTGTCTCACGTATCCGGTGACCTTTAAAACTCAGACTTTCCAAAGCTTTCTTTGCGTGCATGTTCTCTTAATTTCTGTATTTAAGATAACAAGTGCTGTGCGTAATTAACTGTAATTTGTTACGAAAGATTAGTTGTCAATGAGTGATATCAGAAGAAACTACATCAATTCCTCAATTATCCTCAAGTCTTTTACAGGGCAAATACATATGATAATGACATTTGGCTCTGGAAATTTTTCATTAAAACAAGACTTACACAAAATCTAAATTCTGTCTAATGCAAAGAAAACTCGTAGGTCTGTAATTTAAGCAGAACAGAAGTGAGCAGTAGAATTACGCCATTAGCGCAATTGTAAGTAATATGCCACTTTTTGATTGTGAAAATTAACTTTAGATGGTTAAGCAAACTCTCTCTCTCTCTCTCTCTCTCTCTCTCTCTCTCTCTCTCTCTCTCTCTCTCTCTCTCTCTCCTTTATGTTTGCAAGGTAAATATTATTCATCTTTAGTTGAAAGTGAGAGGGTATTTCCGTCCGGGATGTAATGTCTTGCCAAGTGGGGACATTCTCTTACTCTCAACATCTTGCTTAACATCAGTATCTGATCAAAACATAACCCTCTGCTCGAGAGAGAGAGAGAGAGAGAGAGAGAGAGAGAGAGAGAAGAGAGAGAGAGAGAGAGAGAGAGAGAGTAAGCTTCATATGAATACCGTATGAATGGTTTCACCCTGAAACGAATTTGCTCGCCGAGACCCTTCCGTTTTCAGATGTTATATGATGGTGTTGATTTTGACGGGACAAAGGTTATTGACGTCCGTTGTATTTATAATTTCTTTCTCTTTCTATCAACAGAAACCCACAACAGTCGACAAATGATCAGAGTCATGCTGGATTTGTAAGTAAACATTACTGTACCGTCACTTTCCTCATCCTGTTCCTGGATCAGTCGAGGGTCCCATAATACCATCTCATCGACTGAACAAGTTAAGTATACCTTAGTGTAACCAGACCACTGAGCTGATTAACAGCTCTCCTAGGGCTGGCCCGAAGGATTAGACTTATTTTACGTGGCTGAGAACCAATTGGTTACCTAGCAACGGGACCTACAGCTTATTGTGGAATCCGAACCACATTATACCGTGAAATGAATTTCTATCACCAGAAATAAATTCCTCTAATTCTTCATTGGCCGGCCGGAGACTCGAACGCCGGCCCAGCAGAGTGCTATCCGAGAACGATACCGACCTGTCCAATGAGGAACTATCGGCTGACCGAAGTGAGTCATCACTCTAGTTAGGTTAAGTATACCTTAGTTTTACCAGACCACTGAGCTGATTAACAGCTCACCTAGGGCTGGCCCGAAGGATTAGACTTATTTTACGGGGCTAAGAACCAATTGGTTACTTAGCAACGGGACCTACAGCGTATTGTGGA